>NC_045543.1:8413903-8553874 GCF_009769535.1 Thamnophis elegans | reverse complement strand
TTCTCTCTCTTCCTCTCTCTCTCTCTCTCTCTCTCTCTACTCCCTCTCCTCCCTCCCTCCCTCCCTCCCTCCCTCCCTCCCTCTCTCGTCTCTCCCTCTCTCTGTCTCTCTCTCTCTCTGTCTCTGTCTCTCTCTCTCTCTTTCTCTCCCTCCCTCCCTCCCTCTCTCTGTCTCTGTCTCTGTCTCTGTCTCTGTACGTGCGTGTGTGTAATATCTGTGAAAGATACTAAACCAAAGAATACCTTGCATTTAATAACCTTGATGTTAGCACAATAGTTGATGTCTTGTACATTGGCTGGGCTGACACAAGACATTAAGCTCAAACAAAACCGATTTGGCTTAGCATAATGTACGAGCTAACCAACCTTGTCTTTTTTTAACCTTAGTTTATAGCCAGGTGTTATGCAGAAGCAGGAGCGGTGTGGCTTAGTATGATTTGTGAATGCAGGTTGTTTTCTATTTAAACCATTTGATTAAAAAAATTGAACATTCATAATCTACCAGCCAGATAATGTTTCAGCGCTGGGAAAATCCTTGTCAGGGAACTGGCTGAAATCGGCTTCCGCTGTTCCTGTGACAGACAAATGTTGTTGAGCAGCACCGAGAGAAAAAAGGGAAAATGGTTTCAGGCTTGGAAGCCATGGTGGTATAAGGCTTTAAGCTTCAACTATGGGAAACTGGGAGGGGTATTGTATGGCGCTTGGGAGATGTGTAGCCAAAATAACATTCTTTCTCAGAAAGTCAAGGTCGTCTAGTCCCTGCCTCTGGACAGATGTGGATCAGGGGTGGGTTCCTACCAGTTTGGCCCGGTTTGGCCGAACCAGTAGTGGTTTGGCAACCTGGATTCGCTGGAACCGGCAGCCACCCAGGCCTGCCACATCCCCTGAACTGGTTTTCTAGGTGCTTCTGTAGGTGCCGCCATCTTGTTTTTTGTTTCTGCGCATGCGCAGAGCAATTTTTATTGCACTGTGCATGCATGCATGGCACCCCCACGAGTGAACTGGCAATAGTGACTGCTGGAACCCAGCCCTGATGTGTATGGGAGGAATGTCCCTCCGTGGCAATGACTGATTGGACCATGTGATGGGCCTGTGGGTGTTGGTCAGGGTCTTGAACTTTCAACTGGGTGGGGAAAACCTGGAAGCTTTCAGATTCAGGTTTTCCCAGATGTGCCGACATGGCTCTTCTAATAAATTGGTGTTTTGAGGAATCTCTTGCCTTGAATTCTTATTTTATTGAGGATGCTATTCGGAACTCTGACAATAGACTGACTTATTGGGCCTTGATATTTTCACTTAATCTGCACATCAAACTTCCTATTTTTCCTTCTGATATTAAATTATCATTTCAATATCTTGAATGAAATCCATGCACTCTAGATAGAAGACTTTGTTTTTAGAGGAGGGAAATATCCGTTCTTATAAATAATTAGCAACATTGCATATTCAAAAACTAATGAGAATCCAATACTGGAATCAGGTATTCTCCAGTTCAGCAATTTACAGGAAAGTCCTGAGCATTACAGAAGCACATAGTTGCTTGCTTACCACAAATTCACAGGTATGTTTTCCCTTCCCCTAAGTTGTGCTGTGAGTAAATTTCACTGAAAAAAGAAATGCCATGTAGTATTATCACAGTGACGTTTTTGTTTAGTTGGGTGTAATTGTTAGCCCTTGGAGGTAATCCAGACAAGAAGTACAACAATGAATAGTAGCATTACTTTTAGTGTATGTGTCAGGCCTGCAATTATATTCCTTTTAGAATTTTGGCCTGCCACACTTTCTCTTATTTCATTATGCTGTTTCATTAGTATAGTTGATGGGAGGGGGGAATAGACAGGAGTAGGATTGTGGAATGTATTGTTTTCATTCTTGTCTAGAAGCCAAGGTCATCTTTTGTCTCCGCACTTTTACACCTGACCGGAAGCAGCTGGGTGGAGTCGCCAGCATGGAAGAAGAAGATTGGACCATGTGATGGATTGTGGGTGTGGGGACAAGATCATGAACTTTTAACTGGGTGGAATTGTGATGTAATTTCCAGAATTGGGATTAACACAGATGTGCTAAGATGTCTGCTTTATTAAATTGGAACTTTAAGGATCGTTTTGCCTTGGACTCTGATTTAATTCTACATGATACTTGGAACACTGACAGTATGGTTATATTAACAGAATCTTGCAAGTCTGAAATTAGAGTTAGGAAACTTGCGTATCTACTTGGCTCAACTAATAGCAGAATTCAGCTCTGCAGGCAAAAGTCACTGGGGTATCAGACATAGGGAAAGGTTTACCCTATTCATTCATGTCTCAGGTGTTCATCTCTGTTTATTAGTTGTTGGAGGCAGACAAGTCTGAAGACACTTCCGTGGTCATGTGTCCAATATGACTGTACCCCATGGGTAATGGTGGGTTCCGGATCCCATTCCAACTGGTATGGTTGGAACGGGCCCAGTGTCACCCACATGGACGCAGGCTGTGCGCGTATGCATTATAACTGCAAATGACGCTTCCGCAATCCTCCCCGATGCTCCAGCTGCTCAGCGGAGCATTGTGCAGGTACCATATGTGCCATGCACGTGCACAGAAGCGCAGAAACCTTTAAAACCCAGTAAGGAGCTCAGGTAGGCAGGTGGGCCCTCTGGAGCACCGTACCAGGATGGTACCCGGTGTTCCAGGCAGGCTCTGATACGCCTGTACCCGGGCATACCGTCTGCAACCCACCACTGCTCAAGGGGCATGGAATGCTTTTACCTTCCCACCAAAGTGGTACCTATTTATCTACTTGCATTTGCATGCTTTTGAACTGCTATGTGGGCAGGAGGTGGCGCAAGTAACTGGAGCTCATCCTGGGGCCACTAGGGTCTCGAACCCCGGCTGTCAGCTTTCCAGCTGACAGGCTCAGCATCTTTAACTATTGAACCGTCTCGCCTCCTATCAGATAAAACATATCTCTTAAAAAAGGAACACCACATAGTATAACAATACTTGGAGGAGTACCTCACTGGATACTAAATAGCAAAGCCCAGCTGCCCGCTTGCTCTTTGATTCTCTACCTGCCCATCTTTTATTCTCATATCACCATAATTCCCATGGTTTCCTTTTTCATTGTTCATTCTATTGTTCCATTATTTTGCTATTGTTATGTTTACACTTCTTATTTCTCCACTTTGGTTGTTGTTGTTATGGAAAAGACAGGACACGAAATCCAGCTCTTAAGAGAAGGAAAAAGTTTATTGCACAGGTTCAGGAACAATGGCCTGAACCCCGAATGAAAGCAGGAAATTCCTTTTATAGTTTATCGCTTTTAGCTAAGCCATGTGTTAGTTTTGGATACACCCCTCAAGATTTGCCCTTGAGTTACAGCAATATTATGTCTACAGGAAGTCATAATACATAGTCAGCCAACGGTCAAACATAGCATATAATTTGAGGAACTAAAATATGTCTACCACACAGATTTACAGTCAAGCCAGGAGATACATTAAAATAGAGACCTTGCTTCAGCAGATTTCATGTGCAGACTTCCTAAAAGCAAACCTTTGCAATTTCTATATATGAACAGTTAAAGCTTAATGTCATGAAACCCTAGTTTGGTTCAGGCTTGAGGCCTACTTTGGTTCAGCCTGCCACCTCATCGTAAGTGGCCTAGAATAGTTGCGAGATAGGCGGCAAATACATTTAACAAATAGTAAGTAAGTAAGTAACATTTTCCAATGTTAATTTAGGCCAGTGGATTCAGGCAGTGGTGAAATTCAATTTTTTTTATTACTTACTGGTTGTCTGGCCGTGGCTTTGTGAGTGTGGCAGGGGAAGGATACTGCAAAACCTCCATTCCAATCCCACTGTTGGGCCAGCCAGAGGTGGTATTTGCCAGTTCTCCAAACTACTCAAATATTCTGCTACTGGTTCTCCAGAACCTGTCAGAACCTGCTGAATTTCATCCCTGGATTCAGGGATGCACCCCTCCTCATGCCATCTCCATCTTGTCATTAGAAATGGATGAGACTATCCTTAAAGAAGAGAACAGTACAAACCATTGTTTTCTGAAAATATAGTGGGCAGAATGTTTTGCCTCTTGCACATCTTGAGGTTAGGTGTTCTCTTTTGAGAGTAAAATGCTTTATTCTGACTGTGAGTCAGCTGTTCTGACCTGACCAAGAAATGTTCTAATGCTCTTCTGATATGAATGGAGGTCTTGCAACTATAAAAATACCTAACCTTTAAGGTACAAAAAAATCCCCACCCCCCCGAAACGTAGGATTAAAAAAGCACAAATGTATATTGCGTGCGGAGGCATATAAATAGGATGGGAGGGTTAGGGAAGTGCTTCCAAAAAGGTCACAACAACCATTCTGTGTTCAAAACATTTGGCACAACTTTTCTGATAAGTGTTCAAATAAAGCTTATTGAACTCTTAGACACCATTTTTATTATGGTTGGTTGGTTTTATGGTTTTATTGATTTGTATGCTGCCCACTCCCTAAGGACTCCGGGCAGCTTACAATAAAACAAGGGAGGAGGGTAATACACAAAACAACATATTAAAATATACAACAGTCACAATTTCCGAGGAGCTGGATATTTCGAGAGCCCCCTGACCTGCTGGAGCAGCCAGGACTTAATGGCTCTGCGGAAGGCCGGGAGAGTAGTAAGGGTCCGGATCTCCACGGAGAAATCATTCCAGAGGGCTGGAACTGCGACAGAGAAGGCTCTCCCCCGGGGAGTCGCCAGCCGACATTGGTTGGCAGATGGAATCCGGAGGAGACCTAACCTGTGTGATCTAATCGGCCTATGGGAGGTGATCGGCAGGAGGCGGTCTCTCAGGTACCCAGGTCCGATGCCATGAAGGGCTTTATAGGTAACGACCAGCGTTATTAACTGCTCCAGCGGTTGGATTCAAATAATTTAACAACCAGTTCTCTGCTGTAATGACCAACTGGGTACTCGGGGGTTCAGTGGTCATGTGGCTGGGTGGCCGTGGCCAACTCAACGTCACTGATGTCGATGGGCGCTTCGCCTTAGCTGTTACAATGTAATAAGGGTTAACCAGAGAGGCACTTTCTGTAAGCAGGGCAATAAAGATTCGGCTAGAAACAACACCAGAATGTTTCCTTCCTGCCTTCCTTACAGGATTAGCCCTGTAATGTGGGAAAAAAACAGAAGGAGATTTCTTCCAACAATCGGTTCTCTGAACTGCTTAGAAAGTTACCAACCGGTTCTCCCGTATAGGTGCGAACCGGCTGAATCCCACCACTGAACTGTTCCCTGGTCCTTTTTAACTAGAAGTGTTGAACTTTTGCGCTAAGTGAATTATAAAGTATCATCTCTCTCTCCACCATTTTGTTTCACTCTGTCGCAACTCCAGGTATTTAACATGTCTAAGTAGCTGCTCAAGCCAGTCTTAAAGTACACTCTGTCCTTTATTACTTCTCCACAGATATTCCATTATACCACACCCTGCTCCTAATAGCTGCTGCTTAACATAAAGTAATTGGCTATGAATACCCCATCAATCACTTTATTACAGAGTGTGGTTTCTAGTAATTGATACTCTGAAAACAATGTACTTTATAGGTCAACCGTGAATTGTGTTTAATATCATGTTATTAATCTTAAATATGTACAAGATGAAGCTCTTATTTTGAATTAATGCAGTTTGAAATTTAAATCTCTGAAGACGTTTCTTTTCCTTGCTCAACTGCTAAAGTTGTGGTATCTACTATCCAGACCTTCCGCGCAGCCCTCAAGATCTGGCTCTCCCAGCAGGCCTGGGGATAGTTTTCCAATTACCCGCCCGAGTGTTTGATTGCTGAATGAAAGTTGTGTTTTATTATTTTTTCTTTGTGCACATATTGTTTGTTTCTGACCTTGCACCCCCCTCCCCTGTGGTTGTAAGCCGCCCTGAGTCCCCTCAGGGAAAAGGGCGGCATATAAATCCCAATAAACCTAAACCTAAACCTAGTGGCAGGTTTTCATAGTAGCGTTTTCTTTAAAAGCCTATGCCAAGTTAGCCATGGGGAATATCTTATCCATTCTTCTATAGTAATAACCTAGTAATAGTAATAAGCACACACTCTGTGAACCAGTCAGTGACGTGCAGTCAGGGGAGGCAGAGCCTCACCACTGTCATCATGAAAAGAAAAAATAAATAAAAGGAAAAAGGCTGAGGTAGTTGCTGCCAGAATCACAGTGGATGACTCTGCTTAGTGCTTAACTGTTTAAAAAAGCCTCTAAAAAAGTTCCCTCTACAGGAGGTGGCAGGAGAACGAGGTGCCTCATTTAGTCTATCTTTATGATCGTTCGAGCAGAGTTAAGCAAGGGTTAAAAGCCAAAAAATTCCTTATGTAGATGAGGCACGTGGTTCCCTTGTCGGACGTATGTCAGACATAGCGGCGGGCAAAAGAAAAACAGCAGCGGGCTGTTGCCCATCTGAGCTGCCCACCTCTGGGCAAAAGAAAGAAAGCGCCAGCCCGCCAGCTCACTTTCTTTTGCCCACCGCGGACATAGAGGCAGGCAAAAGAAAGCGAGCTGGCGGGCTGGCGCTTTCTTTCGCCCGCCTGCCAGAACTCAGGTGGGCGAAAGAAAGAAAGCACTTTAGACAGTGGGATGTTGGGGGAGAAGACTGCCTCACCAGCTATAAACCTCACCGCACGTCACTGGAACCAGTTGTTACACCAGTTGAATCCCACCACTGATCATATCCACTATCTAACCCCATCTGTATTCTTGCTAAAAAAAACTTCCCAGATATGTTCACAAATCTTGTCAGATTTGAACAGGCTTAGAGATCAGCAATAAAGATGATTGGGAAACTAGGAAGTAAGAAGCCTTGACAACAGGTGAGCGATCCCAAGGTCCTGTCCTACCTTTTATGCCTGCCAATCCTTCTCGCTGGGACCAGGACAAAATCCCTCATTTTTGAGACAAAGCAAAGGAAAAGCTCACCTGGAATTAAACTGAGATGAAATCCAGTTTAGCACTCAGAGGACATAATTTCTTCTCGTTTTCTTTGCTCCTTCTTCCAAAATGAGAGATTTTGTCCTGGTGCCGGGGGGGTGGGTGGGTAGGATTGGCAGGCATAAAAGGTAGGACAGAACCTTTGAAGTGTGAAATTGAGCACTCTGAGCCTTCCTTGCTATGCTCAAGCATTCAACACAAACATAGCACTTCTCCAGAGAAACCACACGGCTGCCATTCCAGCCCCAGCCCATATTTTCAAGGAGGCCAGTCAGTTTAAATAATAGACGAGACATCTCCCGTGAACCAGTGGTGAAATTCAATTTTTTAAACTACCGGTTCTGTGGGCGTGGCTTGGTGGGCGTGGTAGGGGAAGGATACTGCAAAATCTCCATTCCCTCCCCACTCTGGGGCCAGTCAGAGGTGGCATTTACCGGTTCTCCGAACTACTCAAAATTTCCGCTACCAGTTCCCCAGAACCTGTCAGAACCTGCTGAATTTCACCCCTGCTGTGAACACTGAGGCATCAAAGTGAATTAGTGGGTGTGTATTCACCAACCTCCATTTAAGTACAAATCTGCACATTGATATATAGAGGTATCACAACACATGTGCTTTACTAGCACTGTGGTGCTTTCTCCCATTGACATAATTTGCCATACCAATCAGTTATTTGTACTCTTCGCCTAGTAGTTTTATCTCTGTCTTCACCACCCTGTCTGCCCAATTGTTTTCAGATAGACCATAGGGACTTAGGAACGTTTCTCATCCAAAACCTTTACAATACCTGACTCAATCTCATTGTTTCATGCCAAAATTACAGTATCTTTTTGGAACGCTTGACTTTTGAATAATTCCAAATATTCAAAAGAAGGAAACCCTTGGGTGAAGCTTGATTCCCTGCAATTTCACCCAAATACTTTCCTTGGCAACGTTATGGAACTGGTTTGCCATTGTCTTTGTTGAGTTTTGTTCATTTCTTTGTTTGACTTCCCAACCTTGTCTATAACCTGGGGATTCCCAATCCAAGTCAACATAGCTTCCAAAATCAGTCATGATTAACTTGGTGCTGTGATCTGCTGAAGTTGTATGTGTGCTGTGTGCTGTGATCTGCTGAAGATCTACATGTTATATAATGAATTTAACAGAATGACAGCATTGGAAGGGGCCTTGGAGGTCTTCTAATCCAACCCCCTGCTCAAACAGGAGACCCTGTAGCATTTCAAACAAATGGCTGTCCAATCTGTTCTTTAAAACCTCCAGTGATGGAGGTTTTCGACCCTCATCATTTGTATCAAAGGATGCATCCCACCAAAGATAAGTGGTGGGATTCAGGCAGTTCGCACCTATTTGGGAGAACAGGTTGGTAACTTTCTAAGTAGTTCATAGAACCGGTTGTTGGAAGAAATCTCCTTTTGTTTTTTTCCACTTTCCAGGGCTAATCCTGTAAGGAGGGCAGGAAGGAAACATTCTGGTGTTGTTTCTAGCCTAATCTTTATTGACCTATTTACAGAAACTGCCTCTCTAGTTAACCCTTAATACATTGTAACCGCTAAGGCGAAGCGCCCATCGACCTGAGTGACCTTGAGTTGGCCATGCCCACCCAGTCACATGACCACTGAGCCCTACCTACCCAGATGGTCATTAGGGCAGAGAACCGGTTGTTAAATTATTTGAATCCCACCACTGCCATAGATCCACCATCATGGGCTTTAGCCATTAGTGAGAAGAAGAAAAAACCTCACCATCAATTTTGCCACAATCTACACCACTTTGTCAGCTGCCTGACAGCCTCATGGGTGGCTCAGTAAAAGGCAGGCACAATGCACTTAGCCCCTTCAGACAATTACTTTCTCCTCCTACTGCCAGATGACATTTCACAAATGGGACGAAGGCAACATGAGCATTTAGGAAAATCTGTCTCCAACAAGCACAAAGGATTTGCTCATGTATTGTTTGAAGGTGGTAATTAACTTTTGCTGCTCCCTGCATTTTGCATTGCCATTGCCATGACTGCCTTATAATTTTCTCAGCTCTGGAGCATGTATAACTCATGGGTTTTTTTGTGGTGGAGAGATACGAGAGGATGGTTAGTGATTAAAATAATACCTCTTTGGATTATTCTGCTACTGTTAGTCAGTCAACATGGCCTGGCAAGGCCTACAGTGCTGGGTGCTTAGCCCCTGCCTGTGCTAATGACCTTATCCACCTGGACAATTCATTTTTGCAAAGCCATAGGCTTTCTCAGCACAACGGGAGAATATAGAAAATATTGTTACCTTGGTTTGATAAGCAGTTGGGCTTTAAAGTTCCGAAGACGCAGCATTGCTACTGAGAAGTCCAGCAGATTAGTAAATTGTGCTTTTGCAGCTTTAACATATGTGTCAAGCCTGCCTCCCTCAGCAACCAAGAAAGAAACCACTTAACCACTACTGCAACGTGCTCTACATGGGGCAGCCCTTGAAGAGTGTTCGGAGACTTCAGCTTGTCCAGAATGCAGCCGCGCGAGCGATTGTGGGTGCACCTCGGTACACCCACGTTACACCTATCCTCCGCAAACTGCACTGGCTGCCTATTGGTCTTCGGATACGCTTCAAGGTGCTAGTCGTCACTTATAAAGCCCTTCATGGTATTGGACCTGGGTACTTGACAGACCGCCTGCTGCCAATTACCTCCAATAGACCGATCAGATCCCACAGATTAGGCCTCCTCCGAATTCCATCTGCCGGCCAATGCCGACTGGCGACTACCCAGAGGAGAGCCTTCTCTGTGGCTGCTCCGACCCTCTGGAACGAGCTCCCCTTGGAGATTCGAACCCTCACCACCCTCCAGGCCTTCCGTAAAGCCCTTAAAACCTGGCTGTTCCAACAGGCCTGGGGCTAAAGAGTTTTTGCTCCCCTTCTCAAATGGTATGGTTGTTGTGTGTTTTTAAATTTTTGTATTGTTATGTCTCGTCTTTTTTATCCCCCTGTCTGTACCCCCTTCCCTGATTGAATTGTGAGCCGCCCTGAGTCCCCTTCGGGGAAAAGGGCGGCATATAAATGTAATCAATCAATCAATCAACTCCGTTTCGCAGAATTAAGAGTATTTTTACTGGTCATGAGTAAATAGCAGCTAAGCAAAGCAAGATCTGAGGCAAAAGCGCGCGTAAGCATAGATATCAATATGTGACCCAACCCCCTCCCTCTGGTAATCCCATCCCATGGTCCAAGCCGCACATCCCTCATGTGTCATGTGGGTTTCATCTTCAAAAAGCATCATCAGGTTGGTATGCCGGACAGTTGGCCTTGGCGGCAAATCCGCTATCTACAGCATGCGCAGTAGATGGTGAGAACAAAACTCCCTTTTCACAATCTCTTCTGTACTTAAAACTTCCCTTCCTAAATAACATGCCACCCCATCCCCGTTTCGATTGCAGCCGAAAGCAAGTAGCGAAACAGAGGCTGACAATATGCCTGTTTTGGCCTGCCAGCGGCCAGCAGAGCTGGCAGCAGATTCGGACAGTGAGGAGGTTGGAGTGGAACATGGGCCAGTCCTGGAGTCTGGGGAAGGCTCTGATGATGGCTCTGTGTCGGAGGCAGAGAGGGGGCCAGAACTATGTGCCAGTTATCAACTGCCTTCAGAGTCAGACATCAGTGAGGCAGACGAACAGCTGTAGCCTGATCCCAGCGTGGGCATGCACAGAGCGCCAGATTAAAGGAACAGCTAAAAAACAAGGGTCGACTTGGGAGGAAGACCACAGGTGGCCGGTGAATGGCCCCTCCCAGAGGAGATAAAAGAGGAGCGACAGGAGAATGGAGTTTGCAGGAGACAAGTAGTTCACTTAATTGGTTGTGACTCTCCAAGAATCCTTGCCAAGTTTTGCAGATATCAGCCTGCCCACTCTCCAAGCCACGTAAGGTCTGCAACTGTAAATCCTCCCTTGAAAGACTTTGCTGGATGTGAATGTGCAGAATTCACAGTAAATTAATAAAAGGGTTTTTTGTCAGGACAAGGAGTTGTTTCATGCTCTTGGGAAGCCGAAGTCGGAACAATGCCTATGTTTTGTGCATTCATGTCCAAGGGTGATTAATTTTGCACTTGTGTTTTTTTTTAACATGCCAGACTAACTGCACTGACACAATTATCCCTGCTTGTCAGGGAATTGTGATGGTGCTTTCACCGCATTGCTAAAACACCAGTCAGAAGCAGCATATTCAGTGTCACTACTTGAAGTCTGCGGATCACCTTCTTAGGCCTTTACAGAAGAGCTTATCAACCTTGGCAACTTTAAGACATGCGGATTTCAACTCTCAGAACTCAAAATTGCCAGCCATGCTGGTTGTAGAATTCTGAGAGTTGAAGTCCATACCTCTTAAATTTGGGAAACCCTGCTGGAGGTGCTATTCAGCCAGTTCTGACAGGTTCTGGAGAACCGGTAGCAAAAATTTTGAGTAGTTCAGAGAACTGGAAAATAAGGTGACCCTGCCCCGTCTGCCCCTCAGCCTCCCAGCTGATCTTCTTTTGTTGGCCTGAACAGGAGAAGGTAACTGGAAAGCTGGTTAGTGTGGTGGGAATGGGGATTCTGGAGTAACTTGCCTCTGCCTTGCCCACCAAGCCACGCCCACAGAACCGGTAGTAAAAAATTGAATCTCACCACTGAATCCTGCCCTTTGAGAGACCGCCTCCTGCCAGTCACCTCCCAAAGACCTATTAGATCTCACAGACTGGGCCTCCTCCGAATTCCATCTGCCGGCCAATGACGGCTGGTGACTCCCCGGGGGAGTGCCTTCTCTGTAGCTGCTCCGGCCCTCTGGAATGATCTCCCCGTTGAGATCCGGACCCTTACTACCCTTCCGGCCTTCCGTAAAGCAACTAAGACCTGGCTGTTCCGGCAGGCCTGGGGCTGTTGAACTATCCAGCCCCCTTCGAGGTTATGACTGTTTTTGTATTTTAAATTTCTGTTTTCTATTTTTATTTTTGTACCCCCTCCCCTTCTGATTGTTAGCCGCCCTGAGTCTTCCGGGAATAGGGCAGCATATAAGTCAAATAAAACCTAAACCTACAGATACTCCTCGGCTAGAGTTCCAGAAGCCCTGGCCTGTGTATTCCTGAAGAACAGAAATCCAATTCCCAATAGTGCTTTGCAATTTTTATGGAAAGGTTTATTACACACAGTACTCGCAAACAGGAAGGGGATAATTTCCTAGTTAGATCCCTCCTATTAGGTAGAGAATCAAAAAAGCCATTTAAAAAACAAAGCGTAGTCTGGAGGAGAAGATAAACACAGAGGAAATTCTTACTCTCTCTACCCCACAGCGCCTTGTAGTCAGAAAATTGTGAGACGCGAAGACTGCTTGCCTCTGAAGTCCCTCTTCCAATTTATCCATTGACTAATGTAGAAGAATGTAGGGAGTTTAAATTCGGCAACTTCTGAAGATTCATCAATTCTTCATTGGCTGCTGTGGAGTAGCCTTCTGGAAAGATCTGAACATCGCACTCCTTCAGGCTTCTGGGAATGAAATCAAAGCATATTGAGCTGGAAGAATCAATGAAGGGTTATTTTAAACGTAGTTTTGTAGGTAACAGATGTTTCATTTTGTTATCCTTACTCTTGATTGGGTTTTATCTTAGAGTTGTCATATAATGTCACTCAATAATTACATTTTTTATTCTGCGGAGACAAAGTTTTAAATTAAACCTAAAATGTTACTGAAAGCCAGAGATTCATATGCTATGAATGACTGCCTGCAAAGGAACGTACAGGAATTGATTCGGCATTTTCTTCTTGGTGTTTGCCTAAGCTGTTAATGGAGGTTGCATGGAAAAATAAGAGTTTCACAAACGTTGAAGTCAGAACTCGCATCTCTTCTACAGTTTCTATGACATCCATGGTGGTATGTTTGTGTAGAGCCAAGGTGGCGCAGTGGTTAGGGTGCAATACTGCAGGCCACTTCAGCTGACTGCAGTTCTGCAGTTCAGCGGTTCAAATCTCACCGGCTCAAGGTTGACTCAGCCTTCCATCCTTCCGAGGTGGGTGAAATGAGGACCCGGATTGTTGGGGGCGATATGCTGACTCTGTAAACCGCTTAGAGAGGGCTGAAAGTCCTATGAAGTGGTATATAAGTCTAACTGCTATTGCTATTGCTATTGTGTATGCATATATACTATGACCTATGTATAGGAATAGGGATATAATATAGAGCAGTGAGTCTCAACCTTCCTAATGCCGTGACCCTTTAATACAGCTCCTCATGTTGTGGTGACCCCCAACCATAAAATTATTTTATGTTTTCCATATTTTTTCGAAAAGATGCATTTTCTGATGGTCTTAGGCGACCCCTGTGAAAGGGTCATTTGACCCCCAAAGGGGTCCCGACCCACAGGTTGAGAACCACTGATATAGTGGAATATATAGAGTGCCACAAGTGGCACTCAGAGCCCTCTGTGGGCATGCCAGGTGTCGCCCCAGTCCAGCTCCACTGTGTATGTGCATGTGCCTCCTGCTGACCAGCTAGAGTTGGAGTCTCTGCCGCACATGGGTGGGGGGCATGCAGGGGATACATGTGCGCATGCACAGGGTGGGTTGCATCCACGGGTGGGGCACATGCACAGGGTGCAGGGCAGTGGTGGGATTCAAATAATTTAACAGCCGGTTCTCTGCCATAATGACCAGCTGGGTAGGCATAGCTCGGTGGTCATGTGACAATGTGGCTATGGCCAACTCATGTCGATGGGCGCTTTGCCTTAGCTGTGACAATGTAATAAGGGTTAACCGGAGAGGCAGTTTCTGTAAGCAGGGCAATAAAGATGAGGCTAGAAACAACACCAGAATGTTTCCTTCCTGCCTTCCTTACAGGATTAGCCCTGTAAAGTGGGAAAAAAATAAAATAAGATTTCTTCCAACAACCGGTTCTCCGAACTGGTTAGAAAGTTACTAACCGGTTCTCCCGAATAGGTGCGAACCGGTTGAATCCCATCACTGGTGCAGGGGCACTGCAGTACCTTGTGAGCGCCCCCCCCCCCGTGCCCTGTTTTGGGTCTGGAAGGCCTCCTGTACCAACCTGGAAGCCAAAAATGGGCAAAGGAGGCACATGTGTGGGGTGGAGAGGGAATGCGGAGGATTACATGCACATGTGCGGGGGCGGGACGCACAGAGGGGTCACACACGCATTACATTATGGCTTTCGCCATGCAACAACAAAAAGGTTAACCATCACTGATATAGAGCATAACCCTCTAATTTCAATTGCACAATGCAAAACTTGTACTTCAACAAAATGTACTTGCTGACAAGGTTTTCTACAAGTAATTTAAGGATGGAATATCACAATCAGCTGCAGATTTGTAATCAATGTGTGCTTTGTTGCAAATCTGAATTAGAGCAATCTGGAAAACACCAAAGTAAAACTGTGGTAATAATAATGTGATTGTGTAGCATCAGTAATTTATTTTATAGGCCACCTTTATTATTATTTTAAGTAGTTCAAGGGAACAAACATCCCTAATACTCTCTCCTCCTGTTTTCATCACCACCACAATCCTGTGAGATGGCTTGGGCTGAGAGGGAGTGATTGACTGGCCTGAAGCCAGTCACCTGGCTTCCATGTCTAAGGCAGAACTAGACCTCCTGGTATCTTGCTTTCTAGTCTGGGGCCTTTACCACTATGCCAAACTGGCTCTTGCTCATCACTGTTTTATTCAGATAGCTTCCCTTTCCTGCCAATTCAATTCCCGCAGAATCAGTCCAAGCAAATGGCTAATAAGCATTGTAAGGCAAATCCTTAAGCTTCTTTCATGTAAGAGGAAGATGAGGCAACTTTAAGGTCTTTTCCCAGGTTAAGCTCACCTTTTGTTGATTGTAGAGACATCTAACAAAATTAACAGACTTTTCCCCTCAATCATCTCCGTGCTCCTCTACAAATTTGCATTTTCTGCTTGATTCATTGCCAGTACGGGTCGCCTTTTGGAGGGCAGGAATAGATAGCAATAGCAATAGCAGTTAGACTTATATACCGCTTCATAGGGCTTTCAGCCCTCTCTAAGCGGTTTACAGAGTCAGCATATTGTCCCCCAACAACAATCCGGGTCCTCATTTTACCCACCTCGGAAGGATGGAAGGCTGAGTCAACCCTGAGCCGATGAGATTTGAACAGCCGAACTGCAGAACTGCAGTCAGCTGAAGTAGCCTGCAGTGCTGCATTTAACCACTGCGCCACACAATCATCCATTGATTCCTAGCCCATCACAAATGTACCCCTGGCTATTTTTTGAAGCTCCACTTCAAGACTGCTCATTTAAGGTCATCTTAAGGCGTAGATGGGTCTGCTCCATTTTTTTCCCAATTCAGTAACAGCCCCAGTTCTGAGAAGTGAGAGCAGTGTTTCTTCAACCTCACGTTTTAAGAGGTCTGGACTTCAATTCCCTAAAGGGTCCAGACCTTTAGAGAATCCGTCTCTAAAGGCAGATTGGAAATTCTGAGAGTTGAAGTCCAAACCTCTTAAAGTTGATGAGGTTGAGAAATACTGAGCTAGATCACCTGGCACATCTTTTCCACCCCCCTGTATTGTCCTATGACCTTTTCTGGTCCACAGCTGCCTCTTTGCAATTACCAAGCAATTGATCCAATAATGGCCAGATAAGTCAATAAGCTTTCCTCATCCCATCTTTTCCCAACCTTCTCGAAGCTCATGCTCCAATCAATCACCCTTTTGATTTCTGCCCAAGCTGGATGAAATATGTTCTGTATGTCCATCCTTTTACTTGCCCAATGCCATAATACAGCAAAGTAAAGATTTACTTTAATCATTACAGCATCAAAGCATGGAAAATACAATTAATGGTGGTGGAAAAATGATCTTTATATTGGTGTATAAGGAGAGACGCTACCCTGTTTTCCCCAAAATAAGACCTCCACAGATAATAATTGGGCTTTGGAGTGCCTGCACTAAAAATAAGCCCTCCCCTGAAAATAAGCCCTCCCTGAAAATATTGCAACACAGCAGCAGCCATGAGATGACCATGCTCGCCACCTCCTGCACCACAAAAATAATAAGACTTCCCCAAAAATAAGGGCAAGTGCTTATTTCGAGGGACATAAGAAAATAAGAAGGAAGGAAACACAGTAGGAAGGGGGTAAGAAATATTCATATATGCAAATGTCTGAGAAGGCAAAGAAAAAAAAACAAGGGGTTAGTGATGAGAGAGCAGTTCCTGAAAAGAAAAAGCAGGCCTTGTTTTTCAAGAAAAGGTGGGAAATGGAACTGACCAATCAGGGCCAGTGGTGGCCATTGACTGACCCATTGCCAAACCATTATAATCCAACTGGGCTTTTTAAAAGTGGCTTTAGGATCTGCCAGGATAAGTTTAGGCTGCTACAGAGAATTCTCGTTAGTGACAGAACTGGCTTGATTGATCAGAACGTGTGGATCAGGCTCCCCATAGGTCAGTGGTGGGTTTCAAAAAGTTTTGGAACCTACTCTGTGGGTGTGGCCTCCTTGGTGGGAGTGGCTTGCCAGTCATGTAACCGGATGGGAGTGGCTAAGACGATGTCACTGAATTCTTTGCCCCTTCTACAAAAAGAAGATATAAAAAAGGAAATTTATTATTTTGTGCATTTACTACTTACATAAGATTAAAATAAGTACACAAAACAATAAAAGAGCTACTTACAGAAGGTAAGTAGCTTACTACTTACTACTTGTATTTCAAAGGGAATAAATCAGTGGTGGGTTTCAAAAAATTTTGGAACCTCTTCTGTAGGTGTGGCCTGCTTTCCAGGTCCACTGGTGGAACCTCTTCTAACCGGTTCGGTAGATTTGACGAAGCGGTTCTACCGAATAGATGTGAACTGGTAGGAACCCACCTCTGCCATAGGTAGTGAATACTTGATCAGATTGTAGAGAATAATCCTTTTTAAAATACTTTCCTTCAATTGATTTATAATATAAAATACAGAAGAAAATTGTAGGAAAGATAGGGGAGGGAAAGGGGAAGGGAAAAGTGTAGGAAAAAGAAAGAAAAGGCATTGAATTCTGACTCTCTTTGGTGCAGCAGAATAAGATGATAACTGTAAACCACAACTTTTTCCTTTTACATCATAGTACAAGCTAGCCATTTCTATAACAACAAACATCAAACCTAATCAGTAAAACCCAACATTAAAATTTCATTTTTTTTCCAGCTCAGGCACAAAGTCCAGAAGTGGTTTCCAACTAGAAACAAAAGTAATTGTGTGTGTTTTTTTCTTTAGTCAAAGCAATCAGTTTCGACATCTCCGCTAACTCCATTCATTCACGCATTATGAGAATCAAAGTGTCCTTCCATAGATTCTATGGAATAATCCTTAATATGTTGCGTTGATGAAAATGTTTAGTGCTGTTTTCCAAATTAGAGCGAACCAGAGATGGTGCTTTCACTACCACCATCACCGAGCAAGAAATAGCTGACGAGTACTGAAAGTTTCAAGGTCTGTTTCTATTTTTTTTTAAAAAAATGTATTATATCATAAGGTTCCCAGAACTTTAAGGAATTTGATTCTGCATGTTTAAAAAAAAACACGTGTTTGGCATTCTAATATCAACTGAAGATGACTTCAAAGTCAGCTTAGCTCCTGAGAATGAAGTGAGCAGATTTTTAAGATGACAGTCTCAGTTACTTTAGCTAGTGTAACATCCATTCTGACTTAATGATTAGATCAAATCGTTTTATAAATTGCCTTTGCTTCAAAGTACTTTGGAGAAAGCGAAGTAAGACATTCAAAAAAGGGAAACCCCTTTGTATGGTCTAACATTTTTAGCTGTGTCCCCTCCCCCCCCAATTTCTTGGGTGAGAATTAACATCCTGTAAAACTACGGGATTTTTTTTTTTGTTTTCTCTAGAGATTTTTGAGAAGTTTAATTTTTCAGTAGGAGCTTCTTGCTTGAGATAGAAACTGACTTCTCAATATAAACTGATACAAATAATGTGCAGAACGGAGCATAACTGCCCATCAGATCCTGTATTTCATCAAATGTCGAAATATAGTTTAACAATATATTAGATAATCTATCAGACTGCAGTTTAAATTAAATAAGGAAAAACAATGCATTTAATTATATATATATTCTAAAACATAGGGTTTTTTTAATTAAAAAAAGAATTTGTGGATTACTGTAGAAACTAGAGAACGGATGCGGTGGCTCAGTGGCTAAGATGCTGAGCTTGTCAATCAGAATGGTTAGCAGTTCAGCAGTTCGAATCCCTAGTGCCACATAATGGAGTGAGCTCCCGTTACTTGTCCCAGCTTCTGCCAACCTAGCAGTTTGAAAGCATGTAAAAATGCAAGTAGAAAAATAGGGACCACCGTTGGTGGGAAGATAACAGTGTTCCATGCACCTTCAGCATTTACTCATACCGGCCACATAACCACAGAGATGTCTTCGGACAGCGCTGTTTCTTCAGCTTTGAAACGGAGATGAGTACCTCCCTCTAGAGTTGGGAACAACTAGTACATATGTGAGGGGAACCTTTACCTTTTATAGAAACTGGAAGGTGGCTCAGTGGTTAAAGTTGCTGACCTTGTTAGCTGGAAAGCTGAAAGCCCGGGTTTGAGAACCATGCAATGGGGTGAGCTCCCATTACTTGCCCCAGCTGCTCCCCACCTAGCAGTTCGAAACATGGCAAATGCGAGTAGACAAATAGGTACCACTTTGGTGGGAAGGTAGCATCCTTCTGTGCTCCTCAGCATATAGCCATGCTGACCACATGACCGCAGAAATCTCTTTGGACACCACTGGCTCCATCAGCTAAAAAACACAACAAGCATTTGCCCCCTGGAGTCAGACATAACTGGACAGGGGAAATTTTTATCTTTACCGTTATAGAGACAATGTAGGAATGTTCATCTTAATCTCATATTTAATTGCATCAGGTTTAAGTCAACTTTCATTGAAATTAAATCAAATGTAGCATTCTCTTGAAGCTTTTAGTGTATGGCCTCTTTGCATACTACTCACAGTCCTAAAGCAATTAGTAGCCTGAAAGATTTTACGTGCTACTTCTAGATTGGATGCATCCAGTGGTCGGTTTCAAAAATGTTTTGAACCTACTCTGTGGGTGTGGCCTCCTTTGTGGGAGTGGCTTGCCGGCCATGTGACCTGGTGGGAGTGGCTTTCCGGCCATGTGTTATCTCTCTCTCTCTCTCTCTCTCTCTCTCTCTCTCTCTCTCTCTCTCCTTCCTTTTGTCTCTGTCCCTTTTTCCTTTTTTCTTTCATCTCTCTCTCACTTTTACTTTCTTTTTTCTTTTTTATTTCTTTCTTTCTTCCTTTCTTTCTCTTTCTCTCTCTGTGTAAGTCTGTGTGTGTGTGTGTGTGTGTGTGTGTGTGTGTGTGTGTCAATGGTGGGTTTCAAAAAATTTTGGAACCTCTTCTGTAGGTGTGGCCTGCTTTCCGGGTCCACTGGTGGAACCTCTTCTAACCGGTTCGATGGATTTGACGAACCGGTTCTAGCGAACTGGTGCGAACTGGTAGGAACCCACCTCTGGATGCATCCTATCACTGCATTGTTGGTTCCACCTGGCTGATATAAATGCCAGAGAAAAAATGGAAGCCCAAGAGCCTTCAACAGCTTGGATTGGAAGAGAATGTCTTTTTCATTAACAAAGAACAGGATTCAGAGTAACTTCAAGGAAACTGTATTGACTTGGATTCCTGCTTTGTTCCACTCCTTTTAATTCTTGAGGTTGTCAAAGACATTTTACCACTGCAATATGTGTAACAACTTGCTTTGAAAAATCTAGCTTCTTATTTGACACGGAGCTCATAAAAGTCTAGGACAGCGCTCCAACAGAACAACCATTTATAGAGATTAACTAGTTTTGGTGTGTTGCCCTGCAAGCTGCATTTAATGAGCTGGAAAGTCTCATTTTTACAAATGCTAACATTTAAAAGGACTAAAGGGACAGAAGACCATATTTTATTGATGTTTTCCCGAATAAAAAGCATCTATCATATTGACAACCAGTGTTAGCCTTCCAATTTATAACATGCCTGCGCGCCAAATAGCCACTTAATTTAAACATCATTCAAAGTTGTAATGTCAGGGCAGGTTCACTTGTTTCGTTGCACTGTCTTCAGAATTTCAGATGCAGAAACTCAGCCTCCCCAGAGGGAGTGAAATACTTGAAAATATTTTTTTTTTGCAGTTCTTAATATTTAGTTACAATATTTTGTGAGCTTGGAAAGGACGTTAGATGTAACATACATTGCCATATCAGGATGAATGAGAGCATTTGTTTGCTTTCATGGCTGTGAATTAAAGGAGTCACAGTCCTGCTGCATTTCACAGAATTTGGAATGCTAATTAGATGCCAGATTATTTATGTGAAAAATTATTGGTCCTGTGCAAGATCATGCCAATGCTGAATGTTGTCATATAACTCCTTGTGTAGGTGTGGCGGTCACCCATGGCCCAGTGCATAACAAGGCATGCACAGCCACGCTGAACCACACAGGAAAAAACAAACTCCTAAAAGACATAACATCCTGATAGTTCACTCTAGATGTGCCTTACCCAACAACGCCCAGGATTTGACCATATATAGACAGAACTTCCCTGAGCAGTAGATTAGCAATTGTAGTTTGACAGGCTGTCTTAAATCACATGCTGATTGCTCCTCCTGCCTTTGTCCTATCTCAATAAAAGGGGCTCCCAGACCCCAATCTGGGTCGCCTCATCCCGAGAAAGCTCATGTCCATGTCTTTTCTCAACATTGGCCTCATGGGCGAACCACGGGTACTTCACAGCTGAACTGCCCCAAGTAGCTATAAAGGAAGAGGAATGCAAATACAGAAAAAAGGTGCATCAATGAGCATTTACAGATAACTGGCCCAAAGTCTTGGTCATTATCCAAAGCTTTCTTATGTAGTATAAAATAGTCAATTACAATTGGAATGCCTGTATTAAATGTCTATCCCTGCCATCTGGAGATTGAATTGAAAGGCGGTTCAGTTGAATATTCAAAATCAATTGACTTTCTGTATCAAATTGTCAGTTCAGTTTGGGGCATTAATCAAACCAGACGCTTTTAAATCCATTTGATGAAGTTTGAGCATCTGGAACTTGTTTTTGGCTTTTGTTTTTCTTCCAGATCAAATTGATAAATGTGAATCAAATAACTCGATTCAATGATTCCATTCTGGAGCTCGAATGAAGCGGAATTGGTTTTCTGAACTCAAAGGGGCTGAGATCTGATTCATGAAGATCTAATCTGTGCTTACATACAATCCCATTAAAGAATCAACACAGCCACAAAACTAATAAGCATAGAAATGAAAAACGAAAAGAGAAACCGAGCCTGAAAATAAGGCTGTGCATGCCATGGCGTTATAAACAGAACAACTCTAAAAAAGTCTGATCACGCTCAGTGGTGGTATTCAGCCAGTCCGCACCTATTCGGGAGAACTGGTTGTTAAGTTTCTAAGCACTTCGGAGAACCGGTTGTTGGAAGAAATCTCCCCCCCCCCACTTTACAGGGCTAATCCTGTAAGGAAGGCAAGAAGGAAACATTCTAGTGTTGTTTCTAGCCTAATCTTTATTGCCCTGCTTACAGAAACTGCCTCTCTGGTTAACCCTTATTACATTGTAACAGCTAAAATGAAACGCCCATCGACCTGAGTGATATTGAGTTGGCCATGCCCAAACGGTCACATGACCATCGAGCCCACCTACCCAGCTCATCATTAGGGCAGAGAACCGGTTGTTAAATTATTTGAATCCCATCACTGGTCACACTGCTTGAATAGCTTCTTTCTTGCAACTTTATTGATGTGGGTGGAGATCAAAGGGTTGGAAAACAGGCTAATCCAAATGCTGACAAACAATACATATTAACAGTGTGTTGGTGCAAACCTGGTGTTGATTTCTTTTTCAGTCCCAGTCATGAAAAATCCATCATTTTTAATACCTGGAAATTATCCAAATGGATTATTCCCAGCCTAAAGGCAAGCTAAGAGGAATGGCCATTGAGTTTGTAACAATTGGGGAGTTACTTCCAGCCTGTTGTTTCTTTTGCTTCCATGAGCACTTCCTTTTTTTTTTTGAAATATACTTTTTTATTTTCCATTTATATAACATACAATCACATGTATACTATTACATAGCCAGTATCCTATTGTATTAAGTAGTAATTACATCAGTTCCTCTTGTCATCAATGCCCAAAAAGATAAAAACCCATTATTAACTCTTCTGCTCTCCATACACCTCTTTCTTCTACCTCTCTCCTACCTCCTTTCTTCCCTCCAACATCCTTTCCTACTCTACTTCCCCTTCCTTTCTCCTTCTCCTCTCTCTTCATTCCACTCCTCCTTATCCTCCTCATCTTCCCCCCTTACCCTCTCTCCTATCCCTCTCTTCACATCTTTCTTCTCTCCTCTGAGCAGTGGTGGGTTTCAAAAATAGTTGGAACCTACTCTGTGGGTGTGGCATCCTTTGTGGGAGTGGCTTGCCACCCATGTGACCGGATGGGAGTAGCTTGCTGCCCATGTGACCGGATGGGAGTGACTTGCCGCCCATGTGACCGGATATGAAATTATGAATCAGTACTTAGGTCGGTCCAAATAGCTATTCAGAAGTTAGTGGTTAGAAGCAATCGTAAAGCAAGATATGGAATTAAAACCAGAAATATTTTGTTGGCTATTTGAAAGGGAGTATAATATATATTGAATTTTACATATGTTAGCAGCTGCTGGAATTGTGTTTGCACAACAGTGGAAAAACAGAGATATGTAAATGAATAAATATCACAATGTGCAGGAATAAATAAATTGACAATTAAAATCAAGAAGGCTGTGATTACTTTTTCACATGGGATTGGTTTTAGCAATTGCCAACTAATGGAAACAGACATTACACACCCACCAGTGGTGGGTTTCAAAATTTTTTGGAACCTCTTCTGTAGGTGTGGCCTGCTTTCCGGGTCCACTGGTGGAACCCCTTCTAACCGGTTCGGTAGATTTGATGAACCGGTTCTACCGAATAGGTGCAAACTGGTAGGAACCCACCTTTGCCTCTGAGCAAACTCCATTCTATGTTGATGGTATTTATGCTTCCATATCAATATACTTAACATATCTTAGTTTTAAACAAAAAATAAGAGAAGACAGTATACATGTGCAATCATATTACATTAAAATCTAACACCCCCCGTCAAGCCTAATATACATCCCTTCCTCCCCTCCTCACCCCTCCTCACCCCCCAGCCTTCCCTCCCCCGACTCCCCACAACCCATACACAGTATAAATCTTTAACAAAAACAGTCTAAAATATATTGGAAAAAAGAATAGAAAATTGATAACATCTTTACATTGAACATGAGCACTTCCATTGCTTTTCTTCCTCTAGACGCATGATGGCGAACCGATGGCACATGTGCCACAGGTGGCATGCAGAGGCCTCTCCGCAGGCATGTGAGCTGTCGCCCAAATAAACTCCACCAGTTATGATCACATGCCACCCACCGGCCTGTTTTAACTCTACATGAAGCTGCAATCTCCCCCCCCCCCACACTGCACACATGTGTGTGCAACCACCACCCCGCCCCGTTTTGGGGCTAGCAGGCCTCCTTGAAGCCTCCAGGCTCTCTCATCTGGAAGCCACTCCTTCATCTGCCACTTTTTAATACCACAATAACAGCAACTCTATTTTCAAACAACATCTGAATATCACTTTCCATCTTATTTTCCTCTTCTGCTTTCCTCTTCAGGTGGAACAACATGCTTTCCACTACATGGGGCTGCCCTTGAAGAGTGTTCGAAGACTCCAATTAGTCCAGAATGCAGCCGCGTGAGCGATTGTGGGTGCACCTAGGTACACCGACGTTACACCTATCCTCCGCGAGCTGCACTGGCTACCTATTAGTCTCCGAATCCGCTTCAAGGTGCTGGTCGCTACCTATAAAGCCCTACATGGCATCGGACCTGGGTACCTGAGAGACCGCCTCCTGCCGATTACCTCCCTCAGACCGATTAGATCTCACAGGTTGGGTCTCCTCCGGATTCCATCTGCCAGCCAATGTCGGCTGGCGACTCCCCGGGGGAGAGCCTTCTCTGTTGCAGCTCCGGCCCTCTGGAACGAGCTCCCTGTCGAGATCTGGACCCTTACTACCCTCCCGGCCTTCCGCAAAGCCACCAAGTCCTGGCTGTTCCAGCAGGCTGGAGGGAGCTGAGAAGCATCTGCCTCCACGGAAATTGTGAATGTTGGTTTTGTTTTTAATATGTTGTCTTTGTCTCGTTTCCCCCTTTCCCTTGTCTTTTGTGAGCCGCCTGGAGTCCTCCGGGAGTGGGCGGCATACAAGACAAATAAAATAAAATAAATAAATAAATAAATCCCTGTTATTCTAGGGACAGAAATAACCATTTGTGCAAAGGCAAATCTAAATCCAACTGCATTGAACGAAGCTGTAGTGCAACCGAAGTGGTTGTGCGGGGGGTGGGGGAGGGGGGAACGCTGTTGCTAAGAGAGTGATGGTATTTCCATAGCAACAGAGTTGAAGCTCTCTATACATATAAGATGGATATAATATTAGTTGCAATGATTTAAAGTCACAAGTTGGACTGCAGTCACTTCTATCTAAACATCTCATCTGGTCAGCAGCTCAATTTGTTCATGTCTGGTTCTAGAAGCCGAGGAGGTCAGATCTCTGGGCATGTCTCAACAAGTTGTAAGGGCCGGTGATGTCGGCAACATTTATGTAATTTATGGCAATAATTAGCTTTGTTATTTCTTTGTAGCTTTAAGACCCCAAGCGTTGCTGCGTAAGTGATCAATTACATGTTCAGCCATTCATCAGCGCCTTACTATTATGTCTTAACAGAAGATTTGTTTCTTAACTGGCTGCATTGCTGACTGCTACATTGCTTATCAACCCAGATTAATATATTTGGGCTGACAAATTGCATTTTCTCTGTTCAGAGGGAGATGGCCATGCTGGTGGAAGCGTGCAGGCATGAAATCCTCTTACTTTTGCTACTAGTTCGGAACCAGGCGTGTTTGTGTGACATTTCTGTGCATGCGCCAGAGATGGGTTCCTACCAGTATGGACTGGTTTGGTCGAATAGGTAGTAACTCAGGCGGAGACGTGACCATACCCGTTCTATCCTGGGCACCGCCATCTTTATTTTTTGTTCTGCACATGCGCGGAACAATCTTCATTGAAAAAATTTAATCCCCCCCTTTTTTTTAATGGTGTGCGCATGTGCAGATCTTTTTAAGTGCAAATGTGCACACAAAAATTTTCGGGCACCGGACAGGTAGTAATGCCGGCAGGAGCCCACCCCTGGCATGCGCAGAGCATCCATGCTGAAGTCTGGGCAGGTGGGCAGAGCCTCCCATCACCGCCACGACCGTTTCGCCTGAACCGGGGCAAACCAGCAGAATACCACTTCTGGAAGCGTGCAAGGGTGGGCTAAGATTAGGGCTCAAGCTGTTGACAACATAAACAAATGAAGCTGGTTTTTAGAACATTGTTTTATTCTATAGAACTCTTGCTTTGGAAAATGGTCTAGAAACCAGGGAGAAGAGCCAGTTTTGCATCTTACAAATCATTCCCAACTACAGCCCATTGCAGAGTCAGCAGAAAGGGTCTCCTGGGATCAGCTGTTTGTGGCCTAAACTAAGGGCACTAAATTAGTGAAATTTGTGCAGAATTCTTGTCTGTTTGCCTTAAGAAGTCCATTCCTCTCTAGGATATGAAATGCATTTCTGTGTTGAATTACAGTCTGCCACAAAATGGGAAACTTGATCCCTGAAGCTTGAAAATTCTTGTTGCTTATTAACCTGCAGAGAAGGGACGCAGTGGTTCAGTGGCTAAGACACTGAGCTTGTCAATCAGAAAGGTCGGCAGTCCGGCGGTTCAAATCCCTAGCGCCGCGTAACGGAGTGAGCTCCCGTTACTTGTCCCAGCTTCCACCAACCTAGCAGTTTGAAAACATGTAAAAATGCAAGTAGAAAAATAGGGACCACCTTTGGTGGGAAGGTTCCGTGCGACTTCAGGGTTTACCCATACCAGCTACATGACCACAGAGACGTCTTTGGACAGTGCTGGCTCTTCAGTTTTGAAACAGAGATGAGCACCTCCCCCTAGAGTCAGGAATGATTAGCACATATGTGCAAGGGGAACCTTCACTTTTATTAACCTGCAGAATTTAGAAACATATGCAATGTATACTCTCCAAATCTGCTATCTACTTAGTCTCCTAGAACGAGAAGTATTGCTATCTTAACAATCATAGATAGTTAAATAAAATATTGGCTAGATAATATTAAGATTTCTCTCTCTTGGGGAGTTTCTTTCCCATATCGTTGGTGTTTGTTCTGCAGAATGCATTATATATGAAAAGACAAGATACAGATTCTTTTGATTAGGACCAAGTGCCAAATTTTCCTCTGCTTCTGGCTCATTGGGAAAATACACTTACAAGATAGATTGTTTTAATGATAGTTTGCTTAGGGAAAAGAATTTGAAATAAGGCTCCTATTTCAGAAAAGTCCTGACACATTTAGGCTGCTTGACTGTATGATCATTTAAGCAGTCACCATCTGTTCCCTTCATTAATGCTTTTTAAAAAGGGAGTTGAAAATAAAATGGTTGATTTAAAAAAAAAAGATTTTAAAACTTCCAGTGAAAAGCATCCTCCAGCGACAATCATTGCAGTTGTGTTCAATAAATCATGAGAACACTGCTTTCAGAGCAAGTATGTTCACCCATCGTTACTTATAACCTTATGATTTATTTGTCATAGTCTTGGCTCTGATTTCTAGACCTCTCAATCAAAGTGTTCTTTTCCCGTTGCACTAAAGAACAACCGTGGCACGACAAAACCGTGCTCGTCAAAATAACGGTGATAAAATCGCGTCGCTAAAGCCGCGACGTTATCACCGCGCGTCATCACCGCCGCGACAACAGCGTGGCAACAGAAGGGTGCTTTAAAATGGCGCCGCGGCAGAAAGCCGATTTCAATTAAGGTAAGGGTTAGGATTAGGTTTAGGGGTTTGTTTTACGTTTAGGTTTAGGTTTAGGTTTAGGTTTAGGGTTAGGTTTAGGGTTAGGTTTAGGGTTAGGTTTAGGGTTAGGTTTAGGGTTAGGTTTAGGGTTAGGTTTAGGATTAGGTTTAGGGTTAGGTTTAGGGTTAGGTTTAGGGTTAGGTTTAGGGTTAGGTTTAGGGTTAGGTTTAGGGTTAGGTTTAGGGTTAGGTTTAGGGTTAGGGTTAGGGTTAGGTTTAGGGTTAGGTTTAGGGTTAGGTTTAGGGTTAGGTTTAGGGTTAGGGTTAGGGTTAGGGTTAGGGTTAGGTTTAGGATGCTGAGTGCTTGGGAATGCGCGGATTTGCCCTCCGCGATTATGTCATTGCGGTAGGGTTGCGTTTTTCCTTAGTGCTTCGAATGGCGTGAATTAGTCTTTGCGCTTATTTCTCCGCGGATAAGGGCTTCGTAGATTTGTGGTGGAACCAAGAACAACGTGATTTGTTAGTTGTTAGTTACCATCATGCTGAGGTCAATTCAGTGAGACCTTGTGTGCGCTTGTCCTGAGCAGGTTATCCTTTCTTCAAGAGAGATAGGCAGCCTCATCAGACACATTTAGTGATTTGAATTATGTTCCTCCTAGTTCTGTTTTGAATGTTGCTTCTTGATCAATATAAAGATTGCACATGGGAATTATCAGTTATTCAGAGCAGGCATGAAATTCTCTTTTCTTCTGTACCAGTTCGGAACCGGGAGTGCACATGCGCAGCCCTTCTGCGTATGCGCAGACCATCCATGATGACGTCTGGATGGGTGGGCGGAGCTTCCTGCCGTTGCCACAACCGTTTAGCAATAGCAATAGCAGTTAGACTTATAGACAGCTTCATAGGGCTTTCAGCCCTCTCTAAGCGGTTTACAGAGTCAGCTCATTGCCCCCAACAACAATCCGGGTCCTCATTTTACCCACCTCGGAAGGATGGAAGGCTGAGTCAACCCTGAGCCGGTGAGATTTGAACAGCCGAACTGCAGAACTGCAGTCAGCTGAAGTAGCCTGCAGTGCTGCATTTAACCACTGCGCCACCTTGGCTCTCTTTCACCGGAACTGGGGCGAACCGGCAGAATACCACCTCTGATTCAGAGATATCCAGTACGTTCTAATAGAAATCAAGTCCTGTGACCATCGTTGCAACCCTATTCACGTCTGCAGCACACACACACCCTATTGCTCACGACCGGCTACCATACCCAGCCAGGAGAATGGCCTGCTGCGCCGGAGGGATGGCATCGCAACGGAGTTGCTCAGAAGGCAGTTTCTAAGGTACTTTGATCGGGGGAGGAAGACATGGGAACCATAAAGGGACCACTGCGAAAGGAGGCAGACAAATTTGGCTTCTCTCTGCCGCAGCATTCAACATGGCTGCTTCTCTCCTCCTTCTTTGGCCCATGTCATGAGAAGGAGGTGAGAAGCAGCCAGGTTGAACGCCTGAAGACTTGGCCAAACTTTTCTGTGCGTTCTGTGGGCATGGTTTGGGTGGGCGTGGCTTGGTGAGGTGGCACTGCCCCACTTTGCTGTGAGTGATGTCAAGTTGGCCATGCCCACTTGGTCACATGACCCACCACCACCACCACCACCAAGTCACACCTCGCAGGCCATGCCCATTGATAAGGACAAATTTTGAAACCCACCACTCCCCAGTACACTCTAATAGAAAACTCTGGCATGAACATGAGAGATTATAGCAAACAAGTTTTGTTCTCCTTCAAGCATTGACCCACATCATAAATTTCTTAACTTGCTTAAGAGAGACCGGGCTAAATATCATGAGGGTTGTACAAAATAATTCAACTTTTGAGTCTTCTGATCTCAGAACAACAGGCATGGCATGTTTTCAATGTTCCAATTATTGGGAGTTAGGGAGTGGTCTACTGGTTCATGTTTTTTGACTAGATGAGATAATCCTACAGCAGGGAGCAATCATGGGCTTGTTGTTATTGATTTAGGTTGGATAAGGTGACAGAAGAATGGACTGTTGAGAAGAAAGTAGCAATTAGACCCGTGGCCAGAAAGAAGACAAGTGCTCACAGATGCCTGTGATACTAGTCCAAAAATGCACTTTGTGTTCTTTAATCTGTGTAAATTACAACTCATGTTGGGCTGTTTGTAGTTAAAATCCATCCATTTGCGTGAATAGCTTATTGTGTGATTCATTTTTCAAGCAGGTACAGTGTTCTGCCCCGGGCAATGAGCTTCTGCTCGGGCAGCCAGTTAACTCCATGCTTAGGAATCTCTTTCAGTCTACGTTTATTATCAGGCATCCTTAATAGCAAAACTTACAGTTCAGTGTTAAGATTCTTCTGACGTTCCATGATCTGTCCCATCACGTAGTGTAAAAAGACATTAATTCCTCTAACCCATGTTGCTGGTGCAAAGCTGCTTCTGGTAGAACCGAAGGCGATTCAGTGAATGCCCTGTAATAAATCAATTTCCCAGGCAGAGTACCTCACTGCCCAATCAGGGAGCACAGATGTCAGAGGTGGGTTCCTACCAGTTCGCACCTATTCGGTAGAACCGGTTCGTCAAATCTACCGAACCGGTTAGAAGAGGTTCCACCAGTGGACCCGGAAAGCAGGCCACATCTACAAAAGAGGTTCCAAAATTTTTTGAAACCCACCACTGGTCCTTGGATATGATTATTCTACACTATCATGCTAATATTTATAAAACTCAGCACCTCTGTGAAAGGTAAGGATGACTACTGCGTTTGTGGTGCAATCAGAACATTGCGTGTGTTGAAGTTGTTTTAACGCAAACCAAAGATTCCTTTTAAAAAACAAGTTTACATCCTATTCTTATGCATGCCAGTGCTGTGTGTGAGGTAATTTAAGGTGGTTCTGACAAGTGTCGTCGGCTGCTTCATATCCGGTCACATGGGCGGCAAGCCACTCCCATCCAGTCACATGGGCAGCAAGCCACTCCCACAAAGGAGGCCACACCCACAGAGTAGGTTCGAACAATTTTTGAAACCCACCCTTGACAGATGTGGTCACATGTTATGGGACTACATTTCCCATAAAGTAGTTACATTTCCCATGAGGTAGTTTCTTAAAGGAGACAGCTCTTTATTCCTATATTAGCTATATACTGTTGGGACAGCACATATAGTATTCCATTTGTTAACCTGCTCATTTACGTATTTTGTTATCTCAACAAATGATTCAAAATACTTTATATCGTGAAAGCAGAAAATGCAGCAAAAAGCAGAAATCTGCCATACACCACATGCAGGATGGTGACCATTCGTTCTCTGGATGTCTCTCTGCAAGACACTGAAACGCTAGATGGATATGTATGCACAGCAGGGGTGGGTTTCAACCGGTTCGCGGCGGTCCCCACGAACCGGTTGGTCGGCGAACCCGGAAGTAAGTAACTTCCAGGAACGGCGAAGGGCCCGCCCACGCTCCTTACCGGTCTTTGAAGGCTTCTGCGCTTCCACGCAGGCGCATGGCACATACAGCGCCTGCGTGATTCTCCGCGAGCAGCTGGATGGCACATACAGCGCCTGTGCAAGTCTCCGCGAGCAGCTGGAGCATCGCGCAGGCGCTAAGATGCATGCGTGAACTGCGCGTGTGCACGAGGACGCCGCTGGCCCCGTTCCAACCAAACCGGTTGGAACGGGATTAGCAACCCACCCCGATGCACAGTTGTGCCTCACCCACCTGTTGCTAATGCTGTGGTTCACCATTGGTTGGATTTGCATGATGTGAGATTTATATACATTTTTCTCTTGAGTCTTCTCAATGCTCAAGGGTCAACGTGCCTTTAAAAGTGCACAGATTCTGTTTTGACTACAGACATTGTAGTATTTCTTCATGGATTTGCAAATGACATTTAAATGTTGGTAATATTTGCAGAGTATGCATATTATTCATTCAAGAGCAGTGGGATGGCCTACAGGTGAAGACAGTTGTCTCTCACTTGGAAGGTTGTAAGTTCAATCATAGGCAGCAACGTATGACAACAGAGCCGAGATGGCGCAGTGGTTAAATGCAGCACTGCAGGCTACTTCAGCTGACTGCAGTTCAGCAGTTCGGCTGTTCAAATCTCACCGGCTCAGGGTTGACTCAGCCTTCCATCCTTCCGAGGTGGGTAAAATGAGGACCCGGATTGTTGTTGGGGGCAATATGCTGACTCTGTAAACCGCTTAGAAAGGGCTGAAAACCCTATGAAGCGGTATATAAGTCTAACTGCTATTGCTATTGCTATGTGTTTCTCTATCACGGCACAGAGAGAAAATTGCTGCAAACTCTGTGTAGGCATCAGGAAGGGCATCCAGCCAGTAAATGATCAGCTCCACTCAGTTGCATCTGACTTCTCCCCAATAAAAAGGGATAACAGGAAAAAATCATTCAATTAAGAATCAGCAGTCCCCTATTTTTAGCTTCATGCACCTTTATAGAAAGAAAATATAAAAAGCAATTATGCTAAGCTAGTAGGTTTATGCCTATTTGCCAGACTACAAAATTAAAGAATCACCATTTTTTAATTAATGAAGCAGTAATCTATGCTGATTGTTTTCCAAAAACCTGCAGAGAAGTTGTCCATGGGCCTTTTAAAAACATAACAAATGTATGTATGAAGGAAAACACAACACAATTTACATTTCTCTTGCTTGCTTTTTTATCTCCAGGCCAGGATGAGTGCTAAACTGGGAAAAAAATGTGGATCAGATTAGCATAATATATGGAGTGCCTCTGGATTGATTTAAAGAACAGAAAAATATAACTATGTGGAAACAAGGAAAGAGCTGATATTAGACTCAAATTTGACCACCACCACCACCCCCAATTGGTATGAGGAGAGCTGTGTTTTGTTTGTTTCCAAATTCATTTCTTTAAATATTTCTAAAATGTTCTAAAATTATCCTTTTGGCTATTTTTTGTGCAGGTTATTAGCCAGCAGCAGTCATCACGAGCTGCACTAGTATACATGGAACATTTTGAGTGAGGTTACTTTGTTCTGTGGAATTTTATTGTTTATAAACATTTATTTATATACTGCCCTAAATAATGCAATGTTGATTTTTTTTCTAGTGTGCAAGATTGATGCCATCCCTATAAAATAGACCAGACTAAGAAACACATACTGTTTAGAGATGGTTATAAAGGTAAATCTCTGTTGGGCCTGTGGAGAGGAGAGGTGAGATAAATAGTAAATAACTTTTGGCTAACTACAATAACAACAAAGAAATGTTAATGCATAATATTTAATGATACATACAGGTGTGTTGTACTAGTAAAAGTAAAATGGACAGAAGCGTTAATATGTGAGTTTTGGGGGGATGGAAAGGAGAGGGAATGTTAGATATCCTTTTAACTGACTTTCTTTTAGAATATGTTATAAAGATGTAAAGTTATGGCAGATTCATTGAGACTGGAAAAAAAAATGCCAGTAGGTGGTTGTGTCCTTAAAACCCTAATTAAATGAAAATTGCGGTACAGTGATAGTGAAATACATAAATTCTAAAATGTACAACTCAACCTGAATGAAATATATGTAATGATCGTGGAAGAAACGCACAAAATGTACTTGTAACCAATTGACACGCTTTCTACAAGATGTAATGAAAGATGATTCTTTTTTTGTGGGCGTGGTTTTCTTTAATAAAAACAATAAAAACTTTTTTTTTTAAAAAAAAGAAACACATACTGTGTAGACCTAAAACTACTTTTATTAGAACAGTTATAGTAACATCTTTTTCTTTAATCTTCACATAAATTGGGGTGGGATGGGAGCTTCTAAAGTGTTTTCAGAAATCATGTTCTTGGTCTGGGTTCAAGCTACGTTTATCTTAACATTGCCCTGGTAAGAGATCTTCCCTCTGTCTTTCAATACCATCCTCTGTATTTACTATAACCTCTCCAGTCAAGTTTTGTGTTTGGAGTAGGGGAGGTGGCAATTGTTTACCAAGAGGTGGACAAATATGAGGCTTGGTACATGACAATGGATCAGTCACAGGGACAAGCTTGTTATGCTGCTGTAGAAGCCATCTCCCTCACCAATGCAGTGTCATTGTAGGTAGATTCACTCATACTATTAATACTGAATGATTTATATCTTCTTTTTAACACTTCATTTTTAAAGCCCCCTAGAATCCAGATGATTTCAAAAGTTCTAAAGGTATATGTTCTATATATTTTATATGTACATAAATACAATTATGTCCATGGGGTCACGATGGGTCGACACGACTTCACAACTAACAACAACAAATACAATTTAGGCGAACTAATGCTCTTTTGCTTTTTCAGATTACTATACCTGTCAATCCTAGCCAGTTGGCAAGAGATAACTTACATGGTAGAACTGAGCTTCTTCTGAAGCTCATCAAACTGAGGAAAGCTGACCCAAGATGTCAAATTTCATCTTTTTGTAGACCGTCCCCATTCATGTCTCTTTTAAAATGTTTTAATTGAAGGTTTGGGCTTCTCTGAAATATATTTGTTGGGGGATTGCTTTGATTTATGTGTCATGGCATATATATCATCGGGGCATAATCAATCATTCCAGTAGAGGGTACCAAATTGCTCGTGTGATTTATGACGTGATTATGAAGTGATTCTCATATATGAATCTCCTGCCTCTCCTGCCTAGAAGCAGTTCCTGACTTGAAGCCCCCAAAGGAATCAGGATGGTCTCATCTTGAGGTCATCCCCATCTATCCCTTGCATGCCATAACAGCTCATTTTAAGGTAATTGAACGGTTTGCCATTGAAAATATGATGGAACGCTGCATAGAAAGCTGCTTTGACTTGAAGGATTAACTATCAAAGTTCACTTTCAGATTATCTAACACATCGACCTTAAGTTAATATGAATAAGTAACATAGAAGAGTAGAATAATAAGCAGTGAGATATAATTCATCATTGTAAAGTATGTCTAAATTGTCAGTGAATAAACACATATTATGGATGTGTGGGTGGACAGAAGTAAGGAATAGTTACTTGGAAATAGTAACTTCAATTCTGCAAATCCTAACTTATCTTAAATGTGACTTAGTGTACAGTAACGTCCATTTACGTAACAATTAGGCTTAATGCTTAATTATCACTCTTATACCGGTAAGATATATTTCTGCTTTATTGCTTGAATATACTAGAGTACCTTTTTAAATCTTTGGGAGATTCAAGGTGTTTTTAAAATTAAATGCTATCATTTGAAGACATGTGTATAGTTTTATAGCTCATATTTCATATTACATAACCAGTCACAAATGGGTACCTAGCATTTCGTTTCTGAAATGTTGATACAATTCTACTTTATTATTGATTTAAAAATGTTCTAAGTAACCATGGCAGTAATGCTTTCGAAACTGCTAATTAGGGTCTACAGATCTAAGGACTGTAGCAATCCCTTAGAGTCCCATCCTGTTTATTCCTTGCTGATTTATTGTAGCCCCAATTAGGCTGCTGAATTAGTTTTGTTGCATCTTCTACTCCAGAGTGTCAAACTCATGTTGTCACATGATATATCACAACTTTTCCCCCTTTCGCTAAACCAGGGATGGGCATGGCCAGTGCATGACACTGTAAGCATTCCAAGTATCATGTAGAATTAAATCAGAGTCCCAGGCAAAACTATCCTTAAAGTTCCAATTTAATAAAGCAGACATCTTAGGCACATCTCTGTTAATCCCAATACTGGAAATGACATCAGAATCCCACCCAGTTAAAAGTTCATGATCTTGTCCACACACTCACAATCCATCACATGGTCCAATCTTCTTCTTCCACACTGGCATCCACACCCAGCTTCTTCCGGTCAAGTGTTCTGGTGCGGAGACAAAGGATGACCTTGGCTTCTAGTAAAGAATGAAAACAATACATTCCACAATCCTATTCCTGTCTATTTCCCCCTCCCATTGACTATACTAATGAAACAGCATAATGAAATAAGAGAAAGTGTGGCAGGCCAAAATTCTAAAAGGAATGTCATTGCAGGCCTGACAGAGGCATCTGGCCTCGAGTTTGACATCTCTGATCTACTCAAACTACAACATTTCTAAGTTGGTCTTTTCCCAACCTACTCCAACTCCAAGGAAAGCGATGGACATATGGAGCTGAAAGCTAACTCCTCAGCTCAAGCACTGCCTGTGGCTCTTAGCACAATTTCTTTGAAAGCAGTAGCAATTTTACTTCTGCATGTTAGCCACAACAAGTCAGCAGGTGCTTGTTTCAGCCGAGATGAATATTCCTTTCTGGCATGGAAGGCAGGAGCTGTTGTTGTTTATGTCTCTTTGTATGTATGACACACTGTTGGGTTTCCGTGCATTTGGCCTTCCAGAATAAGTTTTTTTCAAGCATTCCTACTATGGAAATTTCACTGGAATGGGGGCAGAGATTCCAAATTATGCCTAGCCATTGAATGTTGAAATTTACATGCCATCTATTTGCTCCTTAAATGAATTCCTAGGACTTAGAAGAGAAAGTTGATATGCTTTTACCAACAGACATTTCTCCCTGTGCATAATCAAACCATATACTTCGGAGAATGGGAAATAACCTATTTTGTGGCGGGGGGCGGGGTGTCGGTTAGACAAATGGTAATGTTATCTGTGTTGATGCACCAGCTGCACTTCACCTGGCGTCATGCTAAACCTTGTTGGAATGTTACTTTCAATTTTGGAGAAGGAAATAGCAACAGGGTTTAGACTTATATACCGCTTCAGAGTGCTTTCACAGCCCTCTCTAAGCGGTTTACAGAGTCAGCCTATTGCCCCCAACAATCTGGGCCCTCATTTTATCCACCTTGGAAGGATGGAAGGCTACCTTGAGCTTGGTGAGATTCGAACTACCAAATTGCAGATAGCCAGCAGCAGTCAGCAGATGTAGCCTGCAGTACTGCATTCTAACCACTGTGCCCAGAGATGTGTTCCTACTGGTTCAGATCAGTTTGGCCAAATAGGTAGTAACTCGGCCTGCCATACCCCCGAACCAGTTATCTTGGCGGCGCCTATGGTGGCACCATCTTGTTTTTTGCTTCTGTGCATGGGTGGAAGCAGTTTTTTCAGTAATGTGTATGTGGGCATAGTGCACATCAAGCATGCACACAGAACGTTCCTGAGCAAACCAGCAGTAGCAGGAGCCAGAACCCACCCCTGACTGTGCCACCACGGCTCTTTGACTTTCAAAAGATACTTCAATCGTTGTGGGGTTATTTTGTTTTTAACCAACAATATAGGAACCCTTTGTGTTCTGACGCCCCCTCTTCACACACCAAAGTATGCTGAGACTTCAAGGATTTATTAACCTACAGACTAGCCCTTGGCAGCAATCCAGCACAGACCAGACCTTGGCAGCAAGCCAGCACAGACTAACCTTGGCAACAATCCAGCCTGCCAAGCTAACCACGAGAGTTCTCCAGCTCTAGTGAATACGTTCACTCCTGCAATGAGCATGTGGACAATCATTCCTTTTATAGTCTTGAGAGGAGCCTAATTACCACCAGCTGAGCGCAATTATCTCTGTAACTGCGCAACTGTTCTTTACACCTATTAGCTCTCCATTGTCGGGCATCCAGGACCAACTCCCTTGTCTCCTCCCCACTGCTCCAATGCATGATGTCAGGATCACACTCCCTTGTCTCCTCCCCACTGGTCCAAGGCTCAGGTGCCTCCTGGTGGCCAACCAGCCTCTCTGTGCCCTGCTCAGAGTCAGAACCCTGTCCAAGGTCCTCCACATCCTCCAGAGCTGACTCATAGGGCTCCTCGCTGTCGGAGTCTAGTGGCAGCTCCAACGGCTCCTGCTGGGCCACAACACCTTTGGGTAGGATTTTTTGTTTATTTGTTTTTGTTTCCCAGTCTAGTCTACCATTTTGGGATTTCCTCAATAGTCTTCTGCCCAAATTCCAACTCAGAGCACCCCTGCTAAGTTTTGAGCCAGACACAATTGGCCAGATGTTGCTGGCTGCTGAAACAGTTTGTTCCTCGTGTGTGTTAATCTGAAATCATATTATAATTTGGATGCATTTCAGTGAGTGGGTAGTAGAGCGGGAGGAGTGGATTGGAAGCAGGATTAGAGCTGAAGCCAAATCTGAATCTCCTACAGCTGCATAAAGAGTGTGCAGTAACTGGTAGTGGAATTTTTAAGTTACACTGCTGAGAGATTTTGCAATGTCTGCCCCAGAGACCTGTTGTCATGTTTTGGTGCACAGCAGACACAAAATGTACACTGTGCATTCATTGGGCTGTGTGCGCAATAGAATCACACTTCATCTTTGCATTTCTTTAACTGAATTACTTATATGACCATCTGGTCAAATGTATCTCCTGCTGTAAACTCACTTGCTTCCAGTTAAGCATTCAATATACCTGGATAAAATTCCTTCCTCTCCCACTCCCTGCTGTAGCTTCAAGGATGCTCAAATGGATATATATATGAACTAAATGGTGACTATATTTTTTTCATTCTTTATGCTATGTACCTAATGCAGCTTGTGCTTGTGGAATGCCTACTGAAAATGAACATCGTTCTAAAAACTAAATGCAATTCGGAATAATAGCAATAGCGCTCAGACATACATACCGCTTTACAGTGCTTTCACAGCCCTCTCTAAGCAGTTTACAGAGTCAGCATTTTGCCCCCAACAATCTGGGTCCTCATTTTACCCACCTCGGAAGGATGGAAGGCTGAGTCAAGATTGAGCCGGTCAGGATCGAACTTCCTAGCTGTGGGCAGAGTTAGCCTGTAATATTGCATTAGAACCACTGCAACACCACTTCTTTATTTCTTTCTTTCTTTCTTTCTTTCTTTCTTTCTTTCTTTCTTTCTTTCTTTCTTTCTTTCTTTCTTTCTTTCCTTCCTTCCTTCTTTCTTTCCCTTCCTTCCTTCCTTCCTTCCTTCCTTTCTTTCTTCCCAATAGTACTTAGACTTATATACCACTTCCCAGTGCTTTTATAGCCCTCTCTAAGTAGTTTACAGAGTCAGCCTCTTGCCCCCAACAATCTGGGTCCTCATTTTACCCATCTCAGAAGGATGGAAGGCTGAGTCAACCTTGAGCCTGGTGAGATTTGAACTACCAAATTGCAGTCAGGAGAAGTAGCCTGCAGTACTGCACTCTTAACCACTGTGTCACCATGGCTCTATAATGATTGTTTATATTTCCTAGTTATTTCAATAAGTTATTCAAACTCTGCAGTGCTACCTGATGTTCCAGCATCATAGATATTTAGGGTAATCAATACATTGAATATGATCTTGCCGTTATTTGATGTTCAATTGGTTAGAACCATGGCCACTAATGTCATACGGTGCTTTGGATTCAGTTCCAATGCTACACCCGTGAATGTAGCATTTCTCTGAAGTTCATTAAAGCAACCACATCTGCTGCAGTAGAAAGCTTCCCACAGCAGCCGCATGAAAAAAAAGCATGCTTCAGTGTGGCCTGATAATAGTTCATCTTGATTCTATTCATAACTTATATCCACAATTCTAAGCACATATTACACATGTCTACAGGATTGCTTTGTTACAGAGATATCGGTTACAAGTCACAACATCAAAATGAGATGCCATCACTGAGATAATATAATTACGTACTTGCATCATGCCTTTTTACACAAGCACTTAAAGTTTTATCATTTTTGTGATGACATCTGTGATTGCACACACACCTTAAAATACTCAACAGCAGCAAAAAATCTTGGAATGATTTCAGTAAGTTGAGAGTTATAGGACAACACATACTTTCAACTTTCTCAGCAGAGAACAGCATTCAGAGGTACTATATATGTGGTGGGTTTCAAAAATTTTTAGAACCTCTTCCGTAGGTGTGGCCTGCTTTGTGGGAGTGGCTTGCCGGCCATGTGACTGGGTGGGAGTGGCTTGCTGGCCATGTGACCGGGTGGGAGTGGCTTGCCAGCCATGTGACTGGGTGGGCGTGGCCAACTTGTAAATGTGGTGAAACTCACTTAACAACGCTCTAGCTTAGCAACCAAAATGTTGGCTCAGAAACTCTGGCATTTGAAGCACGCAAGTCTTAAAGCTGTCAAGTTACAAGTCCCTTGTACCCCTAACCCTTTAGGGGAAAAAACCCAGGGGTGTTCAAACTTGACAGCTTTAAGACTTGTGGACTTCAACTCCCAGAATTCCTCCTCTCGCTCTTCATCTTGATGATGTGCGGATGGGCAGGGGGAGGGAGCTGGAAGGGGTTCTAAATGGCACTGTAGATTTGTGGAACCTCTTCTGTAGAAGAGGTTAGAACTGGCAGGAACCCACCCGTAGTATATGCTAAATTATTCTCTTCATTGAGCTAAGTATAGAATCAATAAGGGTGATACTGTGGATAAATCCCAGACCAGGACTCAGAGAGGCACAGGTTCAAGGCTATCCTATGCTGGAGAGAATCTGTTCTGGTTCTTTTGTTTCTTTCTCAGCCCCTTTTATTGTATCTTTTGAATGGTGTGTAAATGTAGTTTATCTCGATGCATCTATTAATGGAAGATTTGTCAGAATGTCAAGCTTCCAGGAATCCCCTAGCATTTTTTTAAATGCAAACCTGTGATCTAGGATGTCCAGTTTCTCAATTGAAATTATGGCTGAGTCTGTCCATATGTTTTGAAATTAGTACTGGTGTTCATGGAAGTGCTCTGCTAATCTTCTGCCTATCTGCCCTACATAGTGGTTATTACAGTCCTTATACCAGTGCTTTGCAATCTTTTCAGCTTTTCAGATTGGCGGGAGTGGTCCTGGGGAGGATAAGGGATGGTTCCATGCTCGACTGCCACTCACACAAATGGAGCTGCCTGTGTGTGCGCACAGGAGCCCCTGCTTCCGCGGCCCAGTTCCAAATGAGCCATGGCCCAGGGGTTGGGGACCCCTTTCTAACACTGCATGTTGCACATGACTCGCTAGTTGTGCTTTAATCAGGCATTTTTTAAAATAAAACTGCATGGGTATCCATTTTTTTGGAAGATGTTGTATAGGTAATCTGTTTCCTTTTTCTGGTGTTCTTGGTTGATGTAGTCAACCAGGTCATCATCTGAATAATGTTCTTACTTAACTCCTTTTGTGGAAGGTTGGGTAAGGTGGTTACTTTGGCAATGGAGCACTTGATTAATGTGGGTTGGGATTTTTTTTTTAAATACAGATTTGCATTTGTAATTTCCCATCTTTTCCTCGGCCAATGGGGGCTATCCAGGTGGATAGTAGTGTGGTTTATTTCATCTTCTTTTCTTGTGAATTTATTCCTTTAAAGATGCATTTCATGCATCTTTGTCCAGTTTGTCAGGCCTGCAGCCATCTTTCCTTTTGAATCTTTGGCCTGCCACACTTTCTATTATTCTACTATGCATTTTCCATTGTGGGAAAATGGGAGGGGGGATTGTAAGGAGTGTGATGCTATGTAGCCATAACAAAATTCTTTCTAGAAAGCCAAGGTCATCCTTTGTCTCTGCACTTCTGCACCTGACCAGAACTGGAAGGATGGAACTGCCAGCATGGCAATGGGAGATTGGACCATGTGATGGACTTGTGGGTGTGGAGCAAGATCTTGTACTTTCAACTAGATGGGGAAAACCGGGAAGCTTTCAGATTCAGGTTTTCCCAGATGTGCCAACATGGCTCTCTTAATAAATTGGAACTTTGAGCAATATAGAGCCGAGGTGGCACAGTGGTTAGAGTGCAGTACTGCAGGCCACTTCAGCTGACTGCTATCTGCAGTTCGGCGGCTCAAATCTCACCGGCTAAAGGTTGACTCAGCCTTCCATCCTTCCGAGGTTGGTGAAATGAGGACCCAGACTGTGGGGGCGATATGCTGACTCTGTAAACCGCTTAGAGAGGGCTGAAAGCCCTATGAAGCGGTATATAAGTCTAACTGCTATTGCTATTGCTATTGCTACTTCACTGCCTTGGACTCTGATTTACTTTTGGATGCTATTTGGAACCCTGGCACAGTTGTTCCTTGTCATTTACATACCAGAGCTATATATTTGGTTGTACGTATGGGAGTGCTATAGTTTCAAGGTGATGTGTTACAGTCTCCACTGCATCCCAAGAATGGTCATCCCACTGAGCTAATGGATTGAACTGGAGTGAACTGGATCTCTCCTGCATTATCCAATCACATAGTTTCGTTGCGAAGCACGGGTATCCAGCTGGTACAAATAAGTTCCTGTATTTATTATTAAACTATTAATAATCTGAATATATCCCAGAGTTACTAGATCCAAATTTCAAATGTGAGTCATTAGTTTGAACAGGCTTTTCTTCCAAGAACTGACAGCAATGACTTTCTTTAGAGCTGACTTTCTTTAGTTCTGACTCAGTGGCTTCCTAAGTTAACAAAGCACGCCATTCCTCTCCATCTGCCCATATCCAGAGATACAAGAGTGGCATCAAGGACATGATCGGGAAAAAAAACTCCACATTGAATTATTTCCATAATGTCTATATTATTCAGGACTTTCCAAATACTTTCTCTCTGGAATGCAATCATGCAGAAACAATTCTACCTTCGCCCACACACATAGTGGGATATCTCAGGAGGTGGCAGCGCGCTTGTCGATTGTGCACCTGTTGATTGCAAAAGCATTGAAGTTGAGATGAGGTTTGGGTACTATGTTGCAAACATCTGGCAGCCCGGGTGCCTTACTTCACCTTATTTGGCATTTTGCGGCTGCATAGAGGCCTTCTTTCTGTTGAAAAAGCCGTGTGAGTTAATGTAGAGAAGTTGCAGTCTTTCTCCTCAAGGCACTTTAAAAAGGCAGGAGGTGACTATTATGTAACTCATTTTGATTCCTTCAGTTTTAAATTAGGACATACCACATTTTTTCGGACTATAAGACGCACCGGAGTATAAGACGCACCATGATTTTGAAGAGGTAAATTAATAAAAAAAGGTTTTTGTACTCTGCATGCCTCCCAAACCCTCTGCATGTCTCATTCTTTTTTTGCAAAATAAAGGGGGGCATACAGAGCTTTGGGAGACTTGTAGAGTGCTTCTGGGGGCTAGCAGGGGCTAAAAACGAGCATAAATGGTCTGGTTTTTGCTCATTTTTGCCCTCCCCAGCCCCCAGGAGCACTTTGCAAGCCTCCCAAACCATCTGCAAGGCCATTTTGGTGAAGGGGGTGGAGGTGCGGGAAGCAAAAAATGCTGTATTCAGTGTATAAGATTTTCACCCTCTTTTTTGAGGGAAAAAAGGTGTGTCTTATACTCCGAAAAATACGGCAATCCGTTACGTGCAGTTAACATGAATTTCACCATATATTCGAACAGGTAGTCCTTGACTTACAACAGTTCATTTAGTCACTGTTCAAAGTTACAATGGCACTAAAAATATGACCGTTTTTCACACTTATGACCATTGCAGCATCCCCATGGTCACGTGATCAAATTTCAGATGCTTGGCAACTGACTCATATTCTGACTCCCCACATTCCTTTGAAACCAAATGAAGCCATCGTCTCAGTCTCTGTCAGTCACATCTCCAGTTCATTCTCCCCCCACAGATTCAGGCTCCGATGGAGGCATGACAGGTGAGAGTCCTACTCTTCTAACAGAGTCCTTTTTTCAAAGGCTCCCATGTGACCCCCTGGCACACACTACTAGCTGGTCCTCTTCAGTGGTGGGTTTCAAAAATTGTTCGAACCTACTCTGTGGGTGTGGCCTCCTTTGTGGGAGTGGTTTGCCACCCATGTCACTGGATGGGAGTGGCTTGCCGCCCATGTGACTGGATATGAAGATGCCGATGACACTTGTCAGAACCACCTTAAATTACCTCACACACAGCACTGGCATGCATAAGAATAGGATGTAAACTTGTTTTTTAAAAGGCATCTTTGGTTTGCCTTAAAACAACTTCAACACACACAATGTTCTGATTGCACCACAAACGCAGTAGTCATCCTTACCTTTCACAGAGGCCCTGAGTTTTATAAATAGGAGCATGATAGTGTAGAATAATCATATCCAAGGACCAGGGGTGGGTTTCAAAAAAATTTGGAACCTCTTCTGTAGGTGTGGCCTGCTTTCCGGGTCCACTGGTGGAACCTCTTCTAACCAGTTCGGTAGATTTGACGAACCGGTTCTACCGAATAGGTGCGAACTGGTAGGAACCCACCTCTGGTCCTCTTCCTAAATATAAAAGAAGATGTGCCAAAGAACCACCCTTCAGTCTCCATGGGTGGCCAAGCAAAAATAATAATTAAAGGCTGTTGTTTCATGAAGAGGACAGCGTAAAATTCAAACCTGAAAATGTTTCCGTTTGAATAACTTGCTCGTACTGACAGGTGTCCGGGCTGTGTGATGTGTGCAGAATTTTAATATTCTTTTCATTTTCCTTAGCATGGAGAGATGACTGCTTTTCTCTCAATTCCCCTGCTGATGGAGTTTAGAAGATTAAAAAGAAATTGGGGTAGCCAGGTCCACCCATAATGGTGGATTTGCAGGATTGAAAGGAATGTTGTCACTTTATCTGAATTCTTCCAAAGAAAGGCAGGTTGGACAATGTTATTTTTTGGCTAATAAAATGCAAATCTCATACCCAGCCTCTCCCCCAACCCCCTTTGTTGCCATTTTCAGAGTAGAATGTGTCATTTATGCATGTTTTGTCAAATAGCCACAATTGTTCAGCTTTTCTTTTAATATAACTGATGTTTTCCCACCCTTCCTTACTGCTACCCTCTTTTCAGTCTATCAATAGGCCAGCATCTGCTTAATTTTATCCCCAAGACCAACAGAGTTTAAAAATAGTTCTTCGGGTTCACTGTGCCCAATATTGTTTGTTATTTTAATGATCAGGCCTTCAAATTTCCATCGCACTACATTGGGAAATATTTGTGCTTCTTATGTGGAAACTTGGATTAAGCATGGATTAAGAATGTCTGAAAGGGAGAAATGCATTCATTTAAACACAAATAGACTTATCATAAACAAACTCTATCCGGATTCAATCGGCTTAGAACCTCTGTTCAGACTTTGTGGTGAGTGGCAAATCAGGATCTGAACAAAGCAGGTGAGCATGCATGCAAACATTCAAACATGCATACATTATTCCTGAGTTCCTCCATCGCATGCATTTAAATATCCTATATCAGCCAAGCACCCCTCAAAATCCATAATGAAAATTGCTTTATAGTTATTTGTAATTGGGGCAAGGCAATTTGGAACAAAGAGACATGTAAGATATAGATCTCTCAGAGAAGAAGAAAAATATTTATTTTGTCAAATATGTAAGAGATAGCAGGTATAAGTATAAATATGGACATGAACCCAGGAAATGGGTATGAATAAATGGGACAGTAAGACAGGGATGGTAGGCACCAGAGGTGGGTTCCTACAGTTCGCACCTGTTCGGTAGAACCAGTTCGTCAAATCTACCGAACCGGTTAGAAGAGGTTCCACCAGTGGACCCAGAAAGCAGGCCACACCTACAGAAGAGGTTCCAAAATGTTTGAAACCCACCACTGGTCCTTGGATATGATTATTCTACACTATCATGCTCCTATTTATAAAACTCAGTGCCTCTGTGAAAGGTAAGGATGACTACTGCGTTTGTGGTGCAATCAGAACATTGCGTGTGTTGAAGGTTGTTTTAACGCAAACCAAAGATGCCTTTTAAAAAACAAGTTACATCCTATTCTTATGCATGCCAGTGCTGTGTGTGAGGTAATTTAAGGTGGTTCTGACAAGTGTCGTCGGCATCTTCCTATCCGGTCACATGGGCGGCAAGCCACTCCCATCCAGTCACATGGGCAGCAAGCCACTCCCACAAAGGAGGCCACACCCACAGAGTAGGTTCGAACAATTTTTGAAACCCACCACTGGTAGACACGCTGGTGCAAGCCCTCTTTATGGACCTCTTAGGAAAGGGGTGAGGTCCATGCTAGACAGTTTGAGGTTAAAGTTATGAGGGGTTTGAGGATGTAACAATGGAGTCAGGTAGAACATTTCCAGACATTGACCACTCTGTTGCCGAAGTCATATTTTCTGCAATCGAGTTTGGAGCGGTTTACCTTGAGTTTATATCTATTGTTGGCCCGAGTATTATTGAGGTTGAATGATGATCCTTCAAGAATAAGAACTTTCCAGGATATAAATAAATTCATGGGTGGATCTTATGATATTTGTCAGGATCTTAACCTGGGCCGCCTAGCAAACCTCAGGATGGTAGAAATAACAAAGCAGACATTTTAGAAACTCATGTCCATTGAGTCATCTCAGTCTTCAGAACTGATTGCTTGTCAAAGTGCATTTCTAGGATATTACAAGAATCCTGCAAAAAAGAATGTGTAGTACTTTTTTAAAACTGTAAGCCAGCATCTAGTTCCATTGTAACCCAAATTGCTTTATTGTAGTGTCAAAGGGGGAGGACAGCCCCCCCCCCCAAGGAAGGCATAAAACCTTTCTTCGGAAAGTGATGCAAATTAGAGTAATCATCTAGCAAACATTAATTACAGATAACAGATTAACAGAGTTGGAAGGGACCTTGTAAACCATGTAGTCCAACTCCTTGCCCAGACAGTAGACTCTACACCCATTTCTAACAAATGGTAGTCCAATCTCTTCTCTAGTGATCCTCTAGTGATGAAGCTCCCACCTCTTCCGAGGGCAAGCTGTTCCACTGGTTGATTGTTCTCACTTTCAGAAAGTTCCTCCTTATTTCTAGATTGAATCTCTCCTTGGTCAGTTTCCATCCATGATTCCTTGTCTGGCCTTGGAAAATAGCTTGACCCCCTCCTCTCTGTGGCAGCCCTTCAAATATTGGAAGACTGCAATCATGTCTCCTCTGGTCCTCTCCTCACTGGACTAGATTAGCACATCAGGTTTTAGTGAAGTACTTAGAGGAAAAAAACTATGAGGAAAACAGAACAAGACTACAAAGACACTTGGCTTTCGGAAGGACAGAGAGTCTTGTTTCATGAACATAGTTTTTTCCCCCTAGAAAGTTATTGTTGCTGTTGTAGTTGTGAAGTTGTGTGTGTCCCACCCATCGTGATCCCATGGACATGTTCCCCATGCCTTCCTGTCCACTACCATCCTCTGGAGTCCATTTAAGTTCACGCCTGTTGCTTTGGTGACTCCATCCACCCACTTCATTCTCTGTCGTCCCATTCTTTTGCCCTCAATTTTTCCCAGAATTAGGCTCTTCTCCAGTGAGTCCTCCCTTCTCTTTTTTTTCTGATTAAAGTTTGTTATTTTTCCATTTTCATAACATATAATCACACATATACATCATATTAAATGTTATTAATGTTTACATCAATTCATCTTACCAACAACTCCCAAAACCAATGTTAGCTCTTCTGCTCTCCATACACCATATTTGTACTTTGTCCATCACTTTCTTCTCCATCTCTCCTCCCCCTCCTTACCTCCTTTCTTCCCTCTGTCATCCTTCTCTTCTCAACTTCCCCTTCCTCTCTCCTTCCCTCCCTCCCTTACCACTCCTTGTTTCTCTCCTCTCTTCTCCCTTGCCTTCTCTCCTATCCCTTCTCTTCTTCCCTTCCCTTTCTCTTCTACTTCCCACTCTCATCTCATTTACTTGGTGTATTTCAGCTTTTGAGGCAAGCTCCCTTTTATCTTGATGGTATTTATAATTCTTCTCTAATATACATATTCAATTTTCTCCTCCTTTTCAGTAGAAAAATGTGGTATAACAGAAAAGTATACATATATAAGCATTGTGCTTTTAATCCCCTCCCAACCTAATTTTGGTTAAGGCTGTAGACCTGTTTTACAATTCCCAGCTATTCTCATCGTTATCTTTATATAGTTGTACATCCTTTCATGCCCCCAATTGTGATTCTGTCTTTTTATCACAATAGTTTCCCATTGTAGGTATACAATACAATAGCAGAGTTGGAAGGGACTTTGGAGGTCTTCTAGTCCAACCCCTGCCTAGTGCAGGAAACCCTATACTATTTCAGACAACTGGCTATCCAACATCTTCTTAAAGGACTTCCAGTGTTGGGGCATTCACAACTTCTGGAGGCAACTTCTGTTCCGCTGATTAATTGTTCTAACTGTCAGGAAATTTCTCCTCGGTTCTAAGTTGCTTCTCTCCTTGATTAGTTTCCACCCATTGCTTCTTGTTCTACCCTCAGGTGCCTTGGAAAATAGTTTGACTCTTCTTTGTGGCACCCCCCTGAGATATTGGAACCCTGCTATCATGTCTCACCCTGGTCATTCTTTCTATTAACAGACATACCCAGTTCCTGCAACCGTTCTTCATATGTTTTAGTCTCCAGTCCCCTAATTATCTTTGTTGCTCTTCTCTGCACTCTCCACATCTTTTCTACCTCATTGGTGACCCAAAACTGAATGCATTATTCCCAAGTGTGGCCTTACCAAGGCCTATAAGGTGGTATTTAACACTTCACGTGATCTTGATTCTCTCCCTCTGTTTATGCAGCCTAGAACTGTGTTGGCTTTTTGGCAGCTGCTGCACACGGATGGCTCCTATTTTGCTGGTTGTCCACTAGGACTCCAAGATTCCTCTCACAGTTACTACGGTTGAGCAAAACTTCATGTTCCCTCTCCATTTTTCTATACCTTGGATTAGATTACGCTTATTATCTTTAGATGACAATCTTCGCTGTTCAGTGTTCATTACACTTCCCTTAATGATTATATAAAGTAACAGGCAGTAACATCTCACTTTATTCATTATCTTAAAGATTCTATATATGTTCATGTTTCATAGATTTTGACCCATGCTTAGTAGCCCTTCAATTGTCATATTCATCAATTCACAACTCAATTTAATTATCATGTCAAATAGGTAAATCACAAACTCCCCATATCAGTTTCATATTTATCCATATTCCATATTTTAACTTTTATTTAGTTCTCTTTCCATTATCTTGTTCAACCAGTTAGCAACTCCATTTTATTATCATATTTAGGAATAAAGCCCTTATATAACTTTAATTTTCCCATACAGTAGTTTCTAATTATCTGTTTTTTTTCCTGGTGAGTCTTTTGTCCCACTTCTCTGTTCCTGTCTTCTCCCTTTTCTTTATTTTGACACATCCACTCCCTTCAAATTTCCCCAGGTGACGAAGAGAATAATTTATATTCCTCTTCTTGGGGGCATAACCTCCTGCTTCAATTTTCGTATGCCTAACAGCCCCCAAGACCACTTTTGTCAGCTTCTTTACCCATTGTTAGGACACCTCCCCTTTTCACAATTTCCTTAACCATTGCTGGGACCAAAGTAACTTTTTAGCTACTTTAATTTCCCTCCACTTCTCCCCTTCAATGTCTCACCCCCCTTCTTCTTTGAGTTTTTCTATAGCTATCTGCTTCTCTGGATTCAAATTCTAATTAGGTTTGATTTTAGTGATTTATGTATTTTTAAAAAATTTCACATAGTTCTTCAAATTCCAGTTTTCCATGATGTCCAGTTCCAAGTTACAGTTAATTATACAGTTATGCAGTTATTATTTCAGAGTTCCTTCCACCTTAAGTCTTCTGCTTCAATTGCTGTGAGAAAAAAATATGGTGGCCATCTTAGTCTTTTGTTCTACCTTAATGTCCAGACCCAAAATTGCAGTTAGTTATACAAATCTTATTTCAAGATTCTGGACCAACCTTAAATTCAAACCAGAAGAGAACTGAGGCCATCTTGCTCTTTGCTGGTGGGAAAAAAGGAGGAGGAGGAGGAGGAGGAGGAGGAGTGAGGAGGAGGAGGAGGAAGAAGAAGAAGAAGAAGAAGAGAAGAAGAAGAAGAAGAAGAAGAAAAGAAGAAGAAGAAGAAAGCAAAGCAAAACCAGATCCTTCGTATTTCCAGTTTGAATTCCATTATTATTCTGTTATTCTTTCCCTTACCGTGTTGGTCTCTTGTAGCTGCTTGCAATATATCACTTGAAACAGGCTTGCAATCCACCAGGTATTTTTCTTTGGCTCCTACTTTTCAAAGTTCTGATTTATGGCAGTGGTTAATTAAAACTTCCACACAGTCAAAGTTAGGTTATCAGTTATCAGTAAGAAGAAGTGCTTTTTGTGGGGGGGATGTTAAGATTTATTTTTCCTTCCCCTACTCCAATAGGAGTATTGAAAGCAGAGAGGTGGCAATCCAATGCCATCCCGCCCCCAACACACTTTGGGCTTGATTGCAATATTGAAACTCACCCAGGAAAAGGGTATGGGGGCTTTTATCAATCTGATTCTTTTTGCAGATATGACTGTCAATTCCAATTCTCATCTGGAATCCATATCTTGGCTATTACTAGTGCAACTCTATACTACTTAATTGATAGGCACAACCACCATCCAGCTGATGCTGTTAAGACGGGTAACTAGGTAATTTGAAAGTCTTTGAATGAGCTATGTATCTTGATAACAAGCCTCTTCCGAAACTAAAAAAAAAAAAAAAACTTTAGAGAATGGTCTTCAGGCCTCTTTCTTCTAAGATACAAGTATAAAGTATACATATCAATGAGTTGAGAGTTACCAAAAAGAGAGAGCGAGCGAGGAGATGAGAGAGAGAGAGAGAGGAGGGAGGAGAGGGAAGAGAGAAAGAAAGAGAGAAAGAAAGAGAGAGAGGAGAGAGAAAGAGGGAAGAGAGCAGAAGAGAGAGCGGAGAGAAAGAGAGGAAAGCGAGAGAGAAAAGAGAGTGAAGAAAGAGAGGAGAGAGAGAGAGAGAGAGAGAGAGAGAGAGAGAGAGAGAGAGAGGAGGGAGAGAGAGAGAGAGAGAATAAGATGATTTATCCAGCACTGGAATAATAAATAATTAATTTAAGTCACTATTCTCTCTAAAACACCATAACACAAAGCGGCTAGGATTTATTGATGTGCCTGTTCCATTATTATTCAGAACATCACCTTTGTTCTTATGTGAGCATTTTGTTTTGTACAATAAAGAACAGCATGGCTGTGTTGTCTCGAGTGATTGGAGACGAATGTGCGATGGAGGCTACAAGTTATTTACAGTATAACTGAAGGGAGAGCTGTTTAATAACAGACAATACAATTGCTTCGAAAGGACTCTTTCACATTTATTGTAGAAATGGTTGCTTGATTTTTGCAACCTATTGCTGACTATTTGAGCGAAGCTTTTCCAGGAGTTTTGGGCAAATGGTCTTCCCATTTGAAGCTGACAAGTATGTAGTGACTTTTCTATCTTCCCACTTGGGCTTAATTAATGCCCGGACCTTGTAATAGGATAGCATTTAGATTAGTTAGCAATCAGGTTTTGAAGCCCATAGCCTGCAGAAACAATTGCCCTCAATAAGTAATCAAACCCCTTTTTCCATTCCTTTCATGAAAGCCTGTTCTCTGCCTGTGAATCCGGTACAGAGAACCTTAAAGCCAGTTATTCATCTAGTTACAAGAGAAAGAAAATAAACTTTAATGATGATTGTTGTGGATTTTCAATGACACATTCAGGAATAGCTAAAGACCACTTTCAATTCCTAACCGAAATGCCTGCGGGCCAAATTACTATCGGAACAAATCAAGAACACTTTCTTAGAATGACTCTCTCTTCAAAACAGAAAAGGGATTGCTTGAAATGAATGAGTGATCACAGTCAGTGTAGCAATGCTCATTCAATTTTTGAGCCCGGAAAGAATTCCTTTTGGTGAAGAAGGAGCTGCTTCTGCTGCTTTCCAATATTCTGTACCCTGTTGATTTCTGCAGCTTAATTTTCTTTCTCAGTGAAACAATAGAAACACATCTAAACAACCAATCAAAACAATAAAACTAGATGTAGTAGCATTCATACTTAGTAAAGGCATCTTTCAGGCTCCCTGTTTCCAAGAGATCTCCAGGACTGCTGGAAAAAAAACCCAGAGAAATTTCAACAGCAGGCTGGAGGCAGCTTCACCTCGGGGAGGGGGGATGACCCTCTCCTCCTTTTTTTTTCAAACATGGTATGTGGACCTAGGCTCCCCAAAAGCAAGAAGCCAACTCCTCGTCCCGAAAACCCCTTTTATTTAGTTTGAAGTGAATTCCTTGCCAGCAAAGTTCCAGCCAACAGTCTCCAAGATATTTCACAACTACAGACCTTTATCAGGTTGGAGAGCTTGAGGATGATGTCTTCCAAAACCACTCTATAGCAGACAATACTTGGCAAGAGTCAGGAACAGATCTTCACCCTAATGGATGGAACTAATTGTCTCCTGCAAACTCAGTTTCAGTTTCAGTTTCAGTTATTATTTATATTTGCCGCCCTTTTCCCCCGAAGGCAACTCAGGGCGGCTCACAACTCGAACCGAGGTAGGGGGATACAGACAAAAAATTTAAAAAAACAGCAAGCATAACAATATATAATTTAAAACTCACAACAGTCATACCATTCGAGACGGGGGCAACAGCTCTTTAGCCCCAGGCCTGTCGGAACAGCCAGGTTTTGAGGGCTTTGCGGAAGGCCTGGAGGGTGGTGAGGGTTCGAATCTCCACGGGGAGTTCGTTCCAGAGGGTCGGAGCAGCCACAGAGAAGGCTCTCCTCCTGGTAGTCGCCAGTCGACACTGGCCGGCGGATGGAATTCGGAGGAGGCCTAATCTGTGGGATCTAATCGGTCTATTGGAGGTAATTGGCAGCAGGCGGTCTCTCAAGTACCCAGGTCCACTCCCCTCCCCTTTTGCTCCTCTTTATTCCCTATGGGAGGGGCCATTCTACTGGTGGGTTGCAGGCATACCAGTGCCTACCCGGAGCACTGGGTACCATTCCGGTAGGTTAGAGTTAGGAGGCAGCAGTTCCCTAGAGGACCAGGAGGAACAGAGCAACATCAGGAGCATCACAGTGTCATAATGCAACCCCATTTTCCTTGAACGTGACGATGTTGCCCAAAGTGTTGGAGTTTGTATCATGTGGCATTGCAACACTGCTTTTTAAAAAAAAACTCTCCAGGCAAATATGTGAAGGCTGAGAAAAGCAAAAGATGCCAAGCACGTGAAGCCACAAATGACTGGGGTGGGGGGGGGGAGCATTAAGGAAGCAGGATCTGATTGAGAAGCAAGTGGTGCTATGAGTTGTATACAGAGAAACAGAATCCAGCAGAGCCACTAACATCTACCTTTTCCCTCTGAATCAGGAACCGAGGGATGCCACAGTCCTTGTAAGGGCTCAGGTGAAAGGCAACAGATGTGACACCCCAGACAGTCAAACTTGGAGGAAGTAATATTTATAGAAATTGAGGGAACCTTCCAATGTAGGCACAGAAAACCATCAGAAACATTTAAGACGCAGGGAATAAGATGCATTATAAAGAAAATGTAGATCTAGACAAAGAAGAAGTCAGATTTAGAAAAATCACTGGATATCTTCATTATTGTTTGAAAAGTAATACTGGTTTTTGTTGTGGCCCAGCAGGAGCCATTGGAGCTGCCACCAGATTCCGACAGCGAGGGACCCTATGAGTTGGCTCTGGAGGATGTGGAGGACCCTGGAGAAGGATCCAACCCCGAGCAAGGTGCAGAGAGGCTGGTTGGCCACCAGGAGGCACCTGAGCCTTGGACCAGAGGGGCCGAGACAAGGGAGTGTGATCCGGACGTCATGCATTGGAGCAGTGGGGAGGAGCTAAGGGAGTTGTTCCTGGATACCTGGCACTGAAGAGCTAATAGGCATAAGGAACAGTTGGACAGTTACAGGAGATAATTGCACTCAGCTGGTGGTAATTAGGCTCCTCTCAAGACTATAAAAGGACTAATTGTGCACACGCCCTTTTGCAGGAGTCAACATATTCACTAAAGTTGGAAAACATTCGTGGCTAGCTTGGCAGCTGGATTGCTGCCAAGGTTAGTCTGTGCTGGATTGCTGCCAACGTCTTGTCTGTGCTGGATTGCTGCCAAAATCTTGTCTGTGCTGACTTGCTTCCAAGGTCCTGTTTGTGTGTTAATAAATCCTTGCAGTATCTTTGTCTCGGCGCACTTTGGTTAGAATGGGAGGGTCAGAACAGGTTTTTATATAAGAGATGCTCCACAGTCACAAAGGGAAATAAAGCTTCATTTTTATCTGTGGTTCCCCAAAGGACCACCAGCCCATAAATATGACTGCTGAAATTCGGGTATGCATACAGTCCTAGGAAAATAATTTGATAAGCTAAGCAAGTAGGTCAGGAGTGAAAAACTAGCATCAGTAGTTGGGAGTAAAAACAGATTCTCCATCACTTCTTGGCTGACTTCTTTTCGGAGGCATTTATTATTGCCAGCTCTCCCAACTATCATTTTTTTTTATTTGTACATCTGCACATAACATTTGTCAAATGGTTGTTTTACTGAAACCCATAAGGTAGACCCCTTAAAAATAAATATGAATGTTCAAACAGCACATTCCAGTCACTTGGCACAGGAACAATTTGTTTTGAAATTTAGGCATCTGCAAGGAAGGAAAAGGAGAAAAGCAATGAAATATTATCTGTGATGCCACAATGTAGATGTCATACCGTACACATTTGCATGCAGTGCTGTGGGACAAAATCCAAAGGTGAAACCTGCAATGAATAGAATAGAATAAATTATTTATTGGCCAAGTGTGATTGGACACACAAGAGAATTTGTCTTTGGTGCATATGCATATACCTGTGTTGTGGTCCAGCAGGAGCTTTTGAGGCTGCCACCAGACTCCAACAGCAAGGGGCCCTCCGAGTGGCTCTGGAGGATGTAGAGGACCCTGGACAGGGTTCCGACTCCGAGCAGGGTGCAGAGGCTGGTTGGCCACCAGGAGGCACCTGAGCCTTGGACCAGTGGGAGGAGAAGGGAGAGTGAGCCGGAGAGTGAGTTGTTCCTGGATGCACGCCATCGAAGAGCTACTAGGCGTCAGGAACAATTACGCAATTACAGGAGGTGATTGTACTCAGCTGGTGGTCATTAGACTCCTCTCCAGACTATAAAATCTACTACTTGTGCACACACCCTCTTTGCAGAAGTCAACGCAGGATTGAATGTTGGAGGACATTACTGTGAGCTTGGCAGGCTGGATTGCTGCCAAGCCTTATCTGTGTTTATTGCTGCCTGAGTTTGTCTGAGTTGCTGCCAAGGTCCTTATCTGTTTGTTCTGCTTGGCTTTCAACCACCGAGGTTTTGGTGTCTTGCTATTAAAGTACATTGCAGTTAAGCTTTTTTTGGCATTCGTTACTGGATGGAGGAGGGCGTCAGAACACCTGTGCATCCAAAATGAGTCAGAGAAGGTTACTTTTAATTAGGAGTATTTCCACTGTGGATAAACATGAGTTCTGTATAGTAGGAACATAGAGCTTAAATATTCCAACATTAGATCAGATGGTGACACGCCTAAATAGACCTACAGTAAACTCTGCTTTCTATGTTTCTCTCAGAGTCCATCATAACAGTAGCTGGCCTTTTATTTTTTTCACCAACATGTGGCTTGCACAATCCCTTGCTAATATTGGACTGTAAAAATGTGCCCCTTTGCCAAAATGGTACTTCCCTCCTAAAGTGAATCTCAATATTTCCTAATCAATTGGGGCTATTTTGCTGCATTTTTTTAAACAAATGAAATATTTCAATATGTCACCAATATTTTTAAGGCAATCCCACCCACCCCTGCTTCTCTGAATACCTCTGGTTCTCTTGAACCTTCTCCTTCTACACCTCAAATCTCCCTCTTTGCTTTAACGTATCATTTCATCTTGTTCTACTCAAAGCTTTTCTGCTTTGGATGAATCAGTTCCAGAAAGAGTTGGGTGTGATGAAAAATATCTCTATTGAATGGTTCAAATTCTAGCTTATTCTTTTTATGCACAGCTCATCAAAATACAAGTTAAAGGAGTTGGCCGTGCTCTGTTTCAGGCACAGAAGGGGATCCCATTTGGTGATAAAGATGGAAAGTGAAAGCAATGTAGGTGCATGAAGATAATATCCCTCTACCTCCATAATTCAGTTTTGCTACACACCCCATAAATTTTTATAATAGATAAGAGAAGACTTAGACTGCACCCACATTTATCTTGAGTGCTATGCTCCTTAGCTGCTTGTTCACAATCACTTAATGTAGGAATGGCTAACCTCTTTAAATTAAAGGACTGAATTAGCTCCAGGCAAAAGTTTCAGGAGCAAGCATAGTACAAAGTGGCCCTGGAGCCCATCCACATCAGAGGTGTGACCCGACAAATGCGCCACGACAAAAGCGCGCCGATGAAACCATGGCAAGAAAACAACGATGTCATAACAACAACGCGCCGACAAAACCACGCCCACAAAAGTGTGATTTAAGTTAAGGTAAGGGTTAGGCTCAGGGTTAGGTTTATGGTTAGGGTTAGAGTTAGGTTCAGGGTTAGGTTTAGGTTTAGGTTTAGGTTAGGGTTAGGGTTATTAGGTTGTTATTAATTCTGCGTTGAAGGTGCGCTTTTGTCGGTGTGCTGTTGTTGGCGTGCTTCTGCGCTCATTCGTCAGCGCGATTACGACCTCACAGTTTTCTCGCTGCGGTTTCATCGGTGCGCTTTTGTCGAGCACGCATTTGTCAGTGAACCCATCAGAGGTGGTATTCAGCAGGTTCTGACCAGTTCTGGAGAACCGGTAGCAGAAATTTTGAGTAGTTCAGAGAACCAGTAAACACCACCTCTGACTGGCTCCGCCTGCATCTATTCTTTGCCTCTTGAGTCCCAGATGATGGGAGGAAATGGGGATTTTGCAGTAACCTTCCCCTGCCATGCCCACCAAGCCATGCCACATTTCAAGCCACGCCCACAGAACCGGTAGTAAAAAAAATGGAATCCCATCATTGATCCATATCATTTACTCTTTCTTTAGTGTTAGTCATCCCCTCCCTTTGCTCATTCCTTCCAACACATATCACCCCTTCTGATAAGTGTCACCTACATTCTTCCCTGACCACTGTGAACAGGTTTTCCAAGCACTGCCAACCACTACGCCACCGAGGCTCAATGGTTGGCGTAAGAAGGAGCCAAAGTATCTGTGGATCAGATGACCTTTCCCTCTTTGATAGGCTAGAAAACCCATGGCTGGAAGGTCTCCAAGCCAGGATTAGAGGATTTTTAGGTCAATGTAAAAAAGTAAATGCACAAGTATACAAAAAAAGGGGGGGAAGCCATGGTTAGAGAGCCCTATGACTTGTCTCACCATACCTTTTTCAGATAAGTGGCAACTCTGTCTACACGCACCAAGAAGCCACAGGCATTTTGAGAACATTCCCTGGGTTTATACATGGCCATTATGGGTAGTTATGGTTTGTGGATAGCTTGCTGTTCAGACCCCCTCCTCGTCCAGTAACGAAAGCCAAGACACACTTAATGAGAATGTCCTTTAATAGCAAGTCCAGACTCTGGGTGGCTGAAAGCCAAGTAAACAAATAGATAAGGACTTTGGCAGCAAGTCCGACAAACCTTGGCACAATGTAAACAAACTCTGGCAGCAATCCAGCCTGCCAAGTTCGTTTCTATTTAGTCCAAGCATTGACTTCGGCAAGAAGGGCGTGGGACAAGCAGTCTCTTTTATAGTCTGGAGAGGAGCCTAATGACCATCAGCTGAGCATAATTACCTCCTGTAATAATGTAGTTGTTCTTGACGCCGAGTAGCTCTTCGATGGCGTGCATCCCGGAACAATTCACTGTTGGTTTCTGGATCATTCTCCCTTGTCTCCTCCCCACTGATCCAAGGCTCAGGTGCCACCTGGTGGCCAACTAGTCTCTCTGCACCCTGCTCAGAGTCAAAACCCTGTCCAGGGTCCTCCACATCCTCCAGGGCTGACTCATAGGCCCCTTCACTGTCAGAGTCTGGTGGCAGCTCCAAAGGCTCCTGCTGGGCCACAACAGCTTGCTATTGAGTGTTTCCTGTTCCTTTAAGCATTTAAAGACTCAAAGTGAGAAGCAGTGTTTCTTCAAGTGTTTCTTGAATTCACTCCAGGAAGGAAGTAGTTTAATATTTTTTTTTACATATTATCTCAGGTCAGGATAGCCAGCAGCTGGGGCTGTATTTTCCAAATCAATTTTACACCCACCAAGTATTTGTTCAAGTTCTGTATGATTCACAACTCTGACCTTCTTCAAGTCAGTGCCCCACAATTCAAACAACGCTTATAGCGGGGGGAGAGTGATGGTCAAAGCAGGAAATACTTAACAGTGTCCAGCAAAACAGGGCCAAGTCTGATGTTCAAAGAGGCAGGGGAGAGTCAGCAAGGCAAGACAAAACTGAAGCATCAGCAGAGCGAAATAAAATAAAACGACAGCAAGAATTAGGATGCCTGTTAACACCTTGTAATTCGATCTAACAGGGTGAAAAACTTGAAACGTTGCTCCAGCAAGAGATTGTGCGTTAAATAGAATTGCAGTCCAATCTGAGTGACAAGTTCTTCCCTGAATCTAAAATAGCTGTTGAAGATAATCTGTCACTGAAATTGGTGGCCCAAGGAAACTGGGTGTTCTGACCTAGGCTTCCCAAGAGCATGAAACTCCTTGTCCCGACAAAAAACCCTTTGTTAATTTACTGTGAATTCTGCTCATTCCCATCCAGCAAAGTCTTTCAAGGGAGGATTTACAATCACAGACCTTACCTGGCTTGGAGAGCTGCCAGGCCAAACTTGGCAAGGAGTCTCGGAGAGTCACGAACCAATTAAGCGAACTAATTGTCTTCTGCAAACTCCACTCCCCTTTCGCTCCTCTTTTATTTCTTCTGGGAGGGACCGTTCATTGCACACCTGTGGCCTTACTCCCAAGTCGACCCCTGTTCTTTAGCTGTTCCCTTTGTCTGGCACTCTGTGCATGCCAGGGGTGGGTTCCTGCCAGTTCAAACCTCTTCTATAGAAGAGGTTCCACAAATCTACAGTGCCGTTTAGAACTGGTTCCGCCCGTCCGCACATCATCAAGATGAAGAGCGAGAGGAGGAATTCTGGGAGTTGAAGTCCACAAGTCTTAAAGCTGTCAAGTTTGAACACCCCTGAGTTTTTTTTTTCTAAAGGGTTAGGGTTACAAGGGACTTGTAACTTGACAGCTTTAAGACTTGTACACTTCAATGCCAGAGTTTCTGAGCCAACATTTTGGTTGCTAAGCAAGACGTTGTTAAATGAGTTTCACCACATTTTACAAGTTGGCCACTCCCACCCAGGCACATGGCTGGCAAGCCACTCCCACCCAGGCACATGGCCAGCAAGCCACTCCCTCAAAGCAGGCCACACCTACAGAAGAGGTTCTAAAAAAAATTGAAACCCACCACTGGCGCATGCCCACACTGGGAACAGGCTCCAGCTGTTCGTCTGCCTCACTGATGTCTGACTCTGATGTCTGGCAGCTGATAACTGGCATACGGCTCTAGACCCCTCCTCTGCGTCCAACACATAGCCCTCATCAGAGCCTTCCCCAGACTCCAGGACTGGCCCATGTTCTCCCCAATGTTCAAATCTTCTGCCAGCTCCTCGGGCTGCTGGCGGGCCACAACACTGGGCTTCCAGTGGGCTTTGGACTTGAAGTTCTCAAATCAAGGATAGGTAAGGTCTCTTGCTTATCCCAGAATGGGAGACGATGTAATGGATTCTTGTTGTATTCGATGGGAAGGCAATTTGTTGTTTTCCTCAGATGTACCTCTGCTGAATTGAGGACGCCCATTACGGTCTGGAAAAATTATCCTGCATTTTCTTCTAACTGCCAAAAGAAAAGCACTTTGTGCTTTCAAAGGAAAAGAGCATTTACTGAGGTTCTCCAAGATGGCTTGTGGTCCCTGTTAACTTTTTGGTTGTTGTTGTTAAGGGTGGCTAAATGGTGCACTGTGTAAATATCTCTCCAGGGGTCTGGAACCACTTTAAAGAAGACCTTCCAAGAAAACTTCTACTTTGCACGGGGAAAGGAGGAGCGTTCATAGGAGCATCAAAGTGCTGGATTGGGTAACTGGAAACAGGGATGCCATTTCTTCTGCCGCCCACTGTGGTTCAATCATCTCAAAAATCCCACTGAGAAAAAATTGAAAATAATTTTTAAACACTTTGAAAAGAGACAGAAAAAAACTTCATAGGCAGTGGTGAGATGTTACCGGTTTAACAACTGGTTCGGTGATCGTGTGCTTCGCACGTGCACTTTTGAGAAAACTTACCTTCCGCATTACTCCTGGGAGGGAAAACAGCTGAGGCGCAGCAATCCGCTCTGCCGCGTGACTCAGCTGAGAGGATGTAGGTCAGTAAAATGCAAAGGCGGGTGGTTGGGCCCAGCTAATCATCAGAGCGAACCGGTTCACTCCCAGCTGATCGTCGGAGCTACCGGTTCACCCAAACAGCTCCGAACCGCTAGAATCCCACCCCTGTTCATAGGAGAATAACTTCAAAAGAAATTCCAAGGCAGATTTAAGCCAAACTTCATTGATCCTAAAGATTAACGATAGAAGGATTGCCTTAGACGGAACTGGAATATTGACTCTGTACTGGAACCAACTTTTTTTTTAAAAAAAAAAACCAATGTACTCATTGCCAACTCTTTAAGAGTTTATTGTTGCTAATTCTAATTCAATGCTCTTACAGCAACAGAAAGGTTGGAATAATTCACCCTTGCCATACACATTAAAAAAAAAGAACAATTGAACTGTTTCTTCAATTTGAATATAGCAAATATGACACACCTCAGGCAGGAGAAATTTACAAAACACCGAATTAAGCAAATGCTTGCAAGGCATCCTGCCATAAAATACACACTTGGGCACTAATTATGGCATCAATTATATATATTATCGTTAGCATGACTAAATAGTGTATTAAAAATTCTTCTAGGCAAATAGCCATAACGGAGCTAAAGAGACCAACAGATTTGTGTGAAAGGGACTAATTTTATCCTAAGACTTGGCATTTAAATAACATTGGTGCCAAAATAAGCATTAGAATGTAAAGAATTGATTTGAGAAATGACTACACTGAACGGTGGCGAGGTGGCGCAGTGGGTAGAGTGCAGCACTGCAGGCCACTTCAGCTGACTGCTAGTTCAGCAGTTCAGCGGTTCTAATCTCACCGGCTCAGGGTTGACTCAGCCTTCCATCCTTCCGAGGTGGGTGAAATGAGGACCCAGACTGTGGGGGCGATATGCTGACTCTGTAAACCGCTTAGAGAGGGCTGAAAGCCCTATGAAGCGGTATATAAGTCTAACTGCTATTGCTATTGCTATTACTAAGTGATATCAAATAAATGTCTTTGTTGTGGCAAGTAAAAATCTAACTGGTTGATTTAGAGCCGGAGCATCAAACTCAAGGCTTGGAGGCTTGATCCAGCTTAAATCTGGCCCATGGGGCTGCCCTGGAAACAGTGAAGGACTGGCCCATGGTCCCTTTGCCAGCAAAAATGGAGCTCGGGAGGGCTGTACATGGCCCTCCCAAGCTCTGTTTTCAATAGCAGATGGTTGCAGGAGGTGGTCGCAGCTGAAAATGGTGCTCATGAGGGTCACAGGCAGCCCTCCTGATTTCTATTTTTGCTGGCAGAGGATTGCAGGAGGCTATCACAGCCAAAAACTGACCTGGCAGAGCACCTGGGCCACCCCAGGAGCCCCCAACATGAGTGATGTTGATCTGGCCACACCCACCCTGACCATGCCCACCCCAGCCCCCCTGAAGTCAAACACAACCCTGACGCAGCCCTCAATGAAATCGAGTTTGACACCCCCTGATATAAAGGAAAGGATCCACCTATTTCCCGTCCTCTAGTCCCAATTAACCGATTTTCCGAAGCATCAGAAGGCAGGACTGGAAACAATGGATGGAAACTAATCAAGGAGAGAAGCAACCTAGAGCTAAGGGGAAATTTTCTAAAGGGGAGAATAATTAACCGGTGGAACAGCTTGCCTCCAGACATTGTGGTATTTCACAGTAGAGGTTTTTAAGAAGAGACTAGACAGCCATTGGTCTGAAATGGTATAAGGTTTCCTGCTTGAGCAGGGGGTCAGACTAGAAGACCCCACAAGGTCCCTTCAGTTATTCTGTTACCCAGTTCTGCAACTGAAATGTATTATTTGGATACTGTAATGCTACCTTTCCTGTTTCTGATGGTCAAGCTGCTACTGCATCTGAATTAATTTAGTTTCCCAATTGAAACTAAGGTTAATGTATCATGGACTATGTCCATGTATTGTGAAAAGGTGTTTTCATCATGCCTTCTGAATGTTTGGGGTTGTTCATGCTAGTCTACTGCCTTCTCCAGTAATGTTATATTTTTGACATGCCCCCTGCAACTCACAGTGCTAAAAAAAGTGCCCCAAAAGTATTGGATTGGATTGGATTTATTTCATTTATATGCCGCCCTTTCCCCCGAAGGGGACTCAGGGCAGCTCACAATTCAGTCAGGGAGAGGGGTACAGACAGGGGATAAAAAGACAAACATAACAGTACACAATTTAAAAACACACAACAACCATACCATTCGAGGAGGGGGGCAGAAGCTCTTTAGCCCCAGGCCTGTCGGAATAGCCAGGTTTTAAGGGCTTTGCGGAAGGCCTGGAGGGTGGTGAGGGTTCGAATCTCCACTGGGAGTTCATTCCAGAGGGTCGGAGCAGCCACAGAGAAGGCCTCCTCCGGGTAGTCGCCAGTCGGCATTGGCCAGCGGATGGAATTCAGAGGAGGCCTAATCTGTGGGATCTGATCGGTCTATTGGAGGTAGAGTTTCTGACTCTCCTTTCTTGAGGACAAGAAAGCCCAGGATGCATCTGCATGTGGAAATAGATGCCTGCAGCTAAAACAGGGGATGCATGCTAAAGCATGAACAAGAATGTGTTGTGTTGTGCTTTAAAGGCACTATGTGCCAAAAATTCACATGCTGAGAAAAATATATATAAAACCCTCACATCCCACTATTTCCCAAGGAAATGTACAGTCTATGATGTGTTGTGTAGAGGGTTAGTTTTGAGAGGTAGAGGAGGAGCAAAGATGTTCATTGGTGATGAGCTCTGACTTCAAAATCCATCCCCCTCCCCATAAAAAGACTGTCCTATCAGGATTATTCACCCCTGAGAACACAAGGAGGAGAGCAAACTGGTACCCACAGATTTCACGGGCACAACTTAAGCTTAGTCGATTCCTAATATAGACTACAGGTAGCCCTCGAATGATGATGATAACTTTTGAGGACTGTAAGGAGGGACGCGACCACAGGGTGAACGGATAACAGTCTTTATTAACTTGGTAAGTATGACAGCGATTCAGTCAGAAACTAGCGCGCCAAACAATATATACTGGGGCTTCAGCCAATAGGAGCTAACTCTCAGCCGGCAACAGCCTCCCTCGCGTCCTAACCAATCAGGACGGAGGAGGCTGTTGCTGACCGACATAAAGGTGCTGAAGTACATTTAACCAACGAGGGCCATTTGCATGGCCTTATGCATATTCAATGAACCTATGAATATTCAATACCCCTTCCCCCCAGTTCCGCGCATGCTCCTCGGATGGAGCATGCGTAGTCCTGCAAGTAGGCGGGGCGGTGCCGGACCCGCCCTGATCTACGCAGTTCCACACTAGTCGTCGGCGGAGGAGGACCTCCTTGTGGTAGCTCCTCCCGGAAGGGGGTGTAGCTCCAAGGCACGCCTTCTCGGGATGGCCCAGAAGGAGGGCTCAACGGTACTGGTGAGCAGGGGCGAGTCGGCGTGTCCAAGGCGACAGTCATGTTTGGGAGGCGTGTCGGGGGGAAGGAACATAGGCCGAGGTGGGGACCGTTCTGCGGCAGCTTGAGATGTCGATTGGAATCCCCTGCAGGGGGCGCTCGGCAGGTTGGGCCTGGTGTGGTGAAGGCCCAAGGCTTTGCTTCTCCGGATTGAGTTCCAGGTTGTTGATAGGAGAGGCCTGGAGTGGCGAAGGCCTCGAACTGCTCCCCGGGACAGGCGGTGCTGGCATCGGTCGGGTCCGGGCTGGCGGCTGGCGGCGGGAGGTGCCTCCTTAATTGATCCAGGTGGCGCCTCCATTGGGATCCGTCAGCCAATCCGACTCTAAAAGAACACGGGCCTGTCAGGGCAGTCACAGTGGCTGGAACCCATCTAGTAGGCCCAGAGAACGCCCGGGCCCATACTGTGTCCCCCAGTTTAAATGAACGGGCAGGGATAACCCCCAGGTTGCTCGGCTGATCCCCTGAATACAACGGATGTAGCCGGTCCAGGGGAGTCCGCAGACGCCGGCCCATCAAGAGCCGAGGGGCTTCGGTTGGTTGTTGGGCAGGGAGTGGAATGTTGGCTTAACAGGTAAGCCGCCACTTTCTCCTGCCAGTCGCCCCGGTCCATGCGGCCCAGTGCCTCCTTTGCTGAGCGGACCGCCCGCTCCGCCCGGCCATTGCTGGCCGGGTGGTACGGGGCTATGGGCGCATGCCGAATCCCTTGCACGGCCAGAAACTCCTGAAACGTGGTGGACATAAATTGGGGCCCATTATCAGAAACAATCAGGTCCGGCAACCCATGGGTCGCGAAAAGCCTTCTCAAGGCCCGGACCGTACTCTCAGCTGTGGTGGAGCCCATCAGGACCAGCTCCACCCAGCGGGAGTAAGCGTCCACCACGATCAAGAAATTCTGACCGTGGAAGGGGCCGGCAAAATCCAGGTGGAGGCGTGACCACGGGCCTCTCGGAGCCTCCCACTCACGAGCAGGCCCAGCTGGGGGATTTGGCCTAGATTGTTGACAGGGGTTGCAGCGGCCAACATAGGCCGCTATCTCTGAATCCAGTAAGGGCCACCAGACATAGCTACGGGCTAATGCCTTCATTCGTGCTATGCCCGGGTGATCCTTATGGAGCAGGGACAGGACTTGTGGCCGTAGCGCGTGGGGATCATCACTCGATCCCCCCAAACGAGGCATCCCCCGTGAGGGAGAGCTCCGCCTGTCGGATTTTAAAAGGCTTGAAGCCCTCTGCCACTTTGTCCAAAGGCCATCCCCTCAAGACCCAGGAAGCGACCTGGGAGAGGATCGGATCGGCCTTAGTGCAGGCTGCGACATCCGCAGCCGAAATAGGGAAACGGAGGACGCGATGGACAGAATGGAGAGACTGGGCACCTGGGCGGAATCGGTCTCCGGCAATGGGCAGCGGCTTAAGGCATCGGCGTGCCCCAGCTGCTTGCCTGGACGGTACTGCAGCGTATATGAATACGCTGCAAGGAACTCCGTCCATCTTGTCATGCGGGAGAGAGGATGGGGGGGGTCGGCTTGTCACCTGCCAGAAGCCAAAGGAGTGGCTTGTGGTCGGTGACAAGGGTGAAGGGCCGACATAGAGGTAGTCGTGGAACCTCTTAATCCCGGACACTGCAGCCAGCCTCCTTGTCGATCTGGCTGTAATTACGCTCCGCCGAGGAGAGTGTCCGGGAGTAATAGGCCACAGGGGCCTCCAAGCCATTAGGGAGGACATGGCTTAGGACGGCCCCGACTCCATAGGGGGAGGCGTCACACGCCAACGTCAGTGGCATCCTGTCATTGTACTGAACCAGGACTGCCGCTGACGTCAGAGTTTCTTTGACAGCCGCGAACGCATGCGCTTCGCGGCTCCCCCAGCGCCAGGCCGCAGATCGGTCGAGCAACCGATGCAGCGGCTCGGCTAGTGACGCCTTGTGCGGTATAAAAGGGGCGTAAAAGTTCAGGAGCCCTAGGAACGCCTGCAGCTCCGCCTTGGAGGTGGGTGCCGGGGGGTTCCTAATGGCTGCGACCTTAGAAGGAGTGGGGTGGATGCCTTGGGCGTCAATCATGAAGCCCAAGAATTCCACTCTTGGAACAGCAAACGAACATTTGCTGCGTTTTAGTTTTAAGCCCGCGCCCCTGAAACGACTGAGGACCTTCCACAGTACTTCGATGAGTTCTGAGCGGCTGGAAGCGATGACAGAAGGGGTGGGCGCGTAATGGTTCTTTAATCTGGCCATGAGTTCGTCCCACCCCAGCTTGTACGCTGGCCGTGGGGCTGCCAGGGCTCTTGCTGAGGCGAACATGGACGGTTCGCAGCATGAGAGGAAAAAGCTGCATTTTTCCTCTTCGGTTTGAGCTTGATTTTTGGAAGCGATCAAATAACACTCAAACCTCTCCATAAACCCCTCCCATGATTCTCCGGCCGAACCAAAGGGGGCAAAAGGAGGTAGAGCAGATGTCATCTTGACGGTAGTGAAGGGAGAGACACTGAGAGGCCAAAAAAAAACTTCTTTCCTCTTCAGGCAGCGTTCGTTGCCGGTCTGAACGGCGGCAGCTAACTGCCCTTCTCTCTCTTTTCACCCTAGCATCGCGGAATCGCTGATCCCATCCTCGTCGCCAGTTTTGAGGACTGTAAGGAGGGACGCGACCACAGGGTGAACGGATAACAGTCTTTATTAACTTGGTAAGTATGACAGCGATTCAGTCAGAAACTAGCGCGCCAAACAATATATACTGGGGCTTCAGCCAATAGGAGCTAACTCTCAGCCGGCAACAGCCTCCCTCGCGTCCTAACCAATCAGGACGGAGGAGGCTGTTGCTGACCGACATAAAGGTGCTGAAGTACATTTAACCAACGAGGGCCATTTGCATGGCCTTATGCATATTCAATGAACCTATGAATATTCAATAATAACTGGGGCCAGAATTATTTCCATCATTGCCTCTTATTTCATCAACCACTCTGCACCGAGGTGGCACAGTGGATAGGGTGCAGTACTGCAGCCACTTCAGCTGACTGCTAGTTCTGCAGCTCGGCGGTTGAAATCTCACCGGCTCAGGGTTGACTCAGCCTTCCATCCTTCCGAGGTGGGTAAATGAGGACCCAGATTGTGGGGGCGATATGCCGACTCTGTAAACCGCTTGGAGATGGCTGAAAGCCGTATGAAGCGGTATATAAGTCTAACTGCTATTGCTATTGCTATTATATCTTAGTATATCATAAGGAACGCAGTGGCTAAGACACTGAGCTTGTTGATCAGTGGTGGGTTTCAAAAATTGTTGGAACCTACTCTATGGGTGTGGCCTCCTTTGTGGGAGTGGCTTGCCACCCATGTGACCAGATGGGAGTGGCTTGCTGCCCATGTGACCGGATATGAAATTATGAATTAGTACTTAGATCAGTCCAAGTAGCTGTTCAGAAACTCTGGCATTGAAGCATTCAAGTCTTAATGCTGTCAAGTTACAAGATCCTTGCCAGTGGTGGGTTTCAAAAATTTTTGGAACCTCTTCTTTAGGTGTGGCCTGCTTTCCGGGTCCACTGGTGGAACCTCTTCTAACGGTTCGGTAGATTTGACGAACCGGTTCTACCGAATAGGTGCAAACTGGTAGGAACCCACCTCTGTTGTTGATCAGAAGGCCTGCAGTTCAACAGTTCGAATCCCTAGTGCCACGTAATGGAGTGAGCTCCTGTTACTTGTCCCAGCTTCTGCCAACCTAGCAGTTTGAAAGCATGTAAAAATGCTACTAGAAAAATCGGAACCACCTTTGGTGGGAAGGTAACAGCATTCCATGCACCTCAGCATTTAATCATGCTGGCCACATGAACACGGAGATGTCTTTGGACAGTGCTGGCTCTTTGGCTTTTAAACAGAGAAGAGGACCGTCCCCTAGATTTGGGAACTACTAGCACATATGTGGGGGGCGGGAACCTTTACCTTATATTTTAGTGCAGATTATGACTTATATTCAGTAAATCATTCCCTCATTATACAGGTCATGCCTTATGCAGCCATGTTTGGCAACATATGAATTGAGGTTTTCCTTCTTAATAACAATAAAGACTGAGTATTTCTTATTTGAGCCCAGAAGTATCTAACAGGGAAACTGACATTATGAAACCAGCAGGGAAGAAGTACATGTTGGTCTGGTGTGAATCTCTAGGGTTTACAAATTGTGTTCAAAGTGTATTATGTTTGGATGCACATAAATGAAGTATATGAGGGAATGATTACAATGTACGTGTCAAGGCGGCCTCCCTCAGTAACCAAGAAAGAATCCACTCAACTCCATTTTGCAGAATTAAGAGTACTTTTACTGGTCATGAGTAGGTAGCAGCTAAGCAAAGCAAGATCTGAGGCAAAAATGCACGTAATTATAGATATCAATATGTGACCCAAGCCCCTCCCCCTTGTAACCCCATCCCATGGTCCAATCCGCACATCCCTCAGTGTCATGTGGGAAACATCTTCAAAAAGCATCATCAGGTTAGTATGGCGGACAGTTGGCCTTGGCGGCAAATCCTCTATCTGCAGCATGCACAGTGGATGGTGAGAACAACTCCCTTTAAACAGTCACTCCTGTACTGATACTTCCCCACCCCAAAACCATGCCCCCCTCCCTATTTCAAAGGCAGCTGAAAGCAAGCAGAAACAGAGGCTGACATCACGCTTGATAGCCCATTCAACATTGCTTGGTTGAAAGTGATCCTGTTACATTTGAAGCCTGGGTGGAGGGAAATGACAAATATTTGAGTCCAGAACAGAAGGTGAATTGCCCACTGGCATATATGACTGTCAGCGAGAGCTGCTGGCTCAATAAAGCCACGTATTCCTTTTTTCCACTTTTTATATTTATCTGAGACCCTGTAAGAGAACAAGGAAAAAGAAATTAATTTATGAGCCAAATTCTTAAGAACTACGCTCTGAGTATTTGAAAAAAGATTAAATTATGTAAGAAGTTGAATTAATTATTTGTCTTTTGGCAATCTCCTATGTAAGTTTGCATTGTACAATTTTAATCAACCATACTTTGGATCACTTTGAAGAGTCTGAATTAGAGTAACAGCTCATGTATGAAAATGCAAAATACCTAACATTCAGTGGATGGCGTAAACATCCCTCTGCACATGTTCCAGGTCCTCTGGGTATTCAAACATGAAAGATCAAATCCATACATAAATTAAGTGGAGCCATTTGACATTTCAAACAATCCCCAATTGCTTTGCCTTGTTACTTACCAGGGCATGAGTAATTTAGAAAATAACAACAGATTATTAACTTGTTAGCTGAATTAATTGAAATGTTAATTTTTTAAAAGTTGTTTCCAACTACATTGCATTTTGTTACACATTAAAAGATTAATGTGTTGAATCCATAGGTTTAATAGAGAAAAATATTTTCCATGTACTTTTAATAGTAATGCTAGAAGCTGTGACACGTTGGGTCATCTTATTTCCATGTCCATAGGCTGGTTACCATTTCTCCTCCCCTCATAACCCTCAGCAGAGCCCCAAGTGAGGCCATCCCCTTCTCTTTCTCAGCTGACCCATAGAACTGCCTGCCATTTTGCTGAGGAATAACAGAATCACAGAGTTGGAAGGGACCTTGGAGGTCTTCTAGTCCAACTCCCTGCTCAGGCAGTAGGCCCTATACCAGTGATGGTGAACCCATTAGACACAGAGTGCCCCAACTGGAAAGTGTGAATGCCCTAGAGCGCCAGAAACCCAACAACCAGCTGGCTTAGCTGGGGCAATGGCGCGTGTGACCCAGTGATGGGATTCAGCCAACCTGCACCTATTCAGGGAACTGGTTGTTAACTTTCTAAGCAGTTTGGAGAACCAGTTGTTGGAAGAAATCTGCTTTTGTTTTTTTCCACTTTGCAGGGCTAATCCTGTAAGGAAGGCAGGAAGGAAATACTCTGGTGTTGTCTCTAGCCTAATTTTATTGCCCTGCTTACAGAAACTGCCTCTCTGGTTAACCCTTATTACATTGTAACAGCTAAGCCGAAGTGCCCATCGACCTGAGTGACGTTGAGTTAACCACGCCCACCCAGTCACATGACCACTGAGCCCCACCTACCCAGCTGGCCATTAGGGCAGAGAACCAGTTGTTAAATTATTTGAAGCCCACCTCTGGTGTGACCACAGAGGGGCTCTGCATGTCACCTTTGCACACATCCAATAGGTTCACCATCACGGCCAGGGATGGGTTCTAGCCGGAATTATTGCTGGTTCGCTCATGGGTGCGCTTCATGCACATGCACAATTCAATAGAAATTGTTCTGCGCATGCACAAAACTTAAAAACAAGTGGCGGTGGCAACCAGGGAACTGGTTCAGAGGTGTGGCCAGCCTAGGTTGCTGCTGGTTCTGCAATCCAGGCTCGCATGCTACTACTGGTTCAGCCAAACTGGGCCAAACCAGTAGGAACCCACCACTGATCAAGGCCCTATACCATTTCAGACAAATGATTGTCCTGTCTCAAAGAGTAAGAGTAGCTTAGAATCAAAAAAAAAAGGAGGAGGGGAAATTGTTGCAAAAACAAATTCATTTCCCATTTTTGAGCCATCATAACCTTAGTAAGGTCTTTGTCTCTATTAAAAGTTTGCAACGTTATTTTCAAGTAACAAAATGCCTAAGCCCCATCCTTGTCGCTAGCAAATTGGACACAGAGGCCAGAAGGAGGCAGGAAAATGGGTGTGGACCAGGGGTGGGTTTCTCGCCCCGTTCCAACCGGTTCGATTGGAACAGGGCCAGCGGCGTCCTCGTGCACGTGGGCAGTGCACGCATGCGTACTAGCATCTGCGCGACGCTCCAGCTGCTCCTGGAAGATCGGGCAGGTGCTGTATGCGTCCTGCGCATGCGTAGAAGCGCAGAACTCATCAAAACTGGGTAAGGACCATGGGCGGGCGGGCGCGCCTTCACCGTTCCCGGAAGTTACTTACTTCCAGGTTCGTCAACCAACCGGTTCGCAGGGACCACCGCGAACCGGTTGAAACCCACCCCTGGTGTGGACACACCCTTCCCTTGTGTTTTGTGCCATGCAACATACAGAATTCCGGAAAGTGTAGTCGAAAATGACTGATGTTTCATGAAATGGCCACAACTTTGCCATATTTCAACCTCACGGGAGCCATGGGTTGCAGTTTTTGGATGCATTCTGTAAGTTACTGTTCTGACACACACACACACCGCCTTCTCCGTCCAGGAACGAAGCCAAAACAGGCGTATGAAAGAATGTTTTAATCAGTCCAGGCTCTTGTTGGCTGTGAGATAAACATAAACAAAGATAAACGCTCTGGCAAAAGTCCTATATCTCATGCAGCACAGCAAACAGGTTTCCATCCTCAAGCCACTTATCTGAGATGGTTTCTCTTGATTGGTGAATGAGAATGAGAACATGAACGTTGACTCCTGCAACCAGGGTGTGGCACAAACAGTCCTCTTTATACTCAAGAGAAGATCCCAATGAGCAACAGCTGCTCGCAATCATCTCCTGTAAGTACTCAGTTGTTTCTTCCGTCGAGTAACCCTTTGACGGGGTGCATCCTGAAACAACTCATGAGTGTTTGCCTGAACACTCCACTGATCCAAGGCTCCACGACCACCTGGTGGCCAACCAGTCTCTCCTTGCCCTGCTCAGAGTTGACACCCTGTCCAGGATCCTCCACCTCTCCGAGGCCAACTCATAAGCCCCCTCGCTGTTGGAGTCTGGCGACAGCTCTAACAGCTCCTGCCAGGCCACAACAGTTATCCCATTTGAGGGATGTCAATTCAAAAAGTGTTGCCCTATGGTGAACCATTTCCCATCTACATGGGTGCTCTACATGGGGCAGCCCTTGAAGAGCATTCGGAGACTTCAGCTTGTCCAGAATGCAGCCGCGCGAGGCGATCGTGGGTGCACCTCGGTTCACCCACGTTACACCTATCCTCCACGAGCTGCACTGGCTGCCTATTGGTCTTCGGATACGTTCAAGGCGCTAGTCGTCACTATAAAGCCCTTCATGGTATTGGACCTGGGTACTTGAGAGCCCGCCTACTGCCAATTACCTCCAATAGACTGATTAGATCCCACAGATTAGGCCTCCTCCGAATTCCATCCGCTGACCAGTGTCGACTGGCGACTACCCGGAGGGAGCCTTCTCTGTGCTGCTCCGGCCCTCTGGAACGAGCTCCCCGTGGAGATTCGAACCCTCACCACCCTCCAGGCCTTCCGCAAAGCCCTTAAAACCTGGCTGTTCCAACAGGCCTGGGCTAATGAGTTTTTGTCCCCTCTCGAATGGTATGGTTGTTGTGTGCTTTTAAATTGTGTATTGTTCTGTTCGTCTTTTTTATTCCTTATTTGTATCCCCCCCCCCCTTGACTTGGATTGTGAGCCACCCTGAGTCCCCTTGGGGAAAAGGGCGGCATAGAAATATAATAAATTCAATTCAATTCAATCTAAAGGTTGCAAACAAAGAGACACAAGAGTTTAGTAGCTTATAGATAAATGATGGTGATGAAAATTTGGTTCAAAAAGTAGTGTTAAATTTTCCCAGACTTGGGTTTCAAATAAAAACCAGGAGAATTACAACCTTAAAGGAATTTAACATGCAATCAGTCGGTTGTCAGCCTGCAATTATATTCCTTTTAGAATTTTGGCCTGCCACACTTTCTCTTATTTCAATATGCTGTTTCATTAGTATAGTTGATGGATGGGGGAATAGAAAGGAGTAGGATTGTGGAATGTATTGTTTTCATTCTTTTCTAGAAGACCAAGGTCATCTTTTGTCTCCGCAGTTTTACACCTGACTGAAAGAAGCTGGGTGGAGATGACAGCGTGGAAAAAGACGATTGGACCATGTGATGGATTTGTGGGTGTGGGGACAAGATCATGAACTTTTAACTGGATGGGATTCTGATGGAATTTCCAGAATTGGGATTAACACAGATGTGCTAAGATGTCTGATTTATTAAATTGGAACTTTAAGGATCGTTTTGCCTTGGACTCTGATTTAATTCTACATGACACTTGGAATGCTGACACTGGTTCTAGGGATGCCCACAGGTAGTCTTTGACTGATGATGACCATTCATTTAGTCACTCTTTAAAGTTACAACAGTGCTGAAAAAAGAAGAAGACTTAGACTGCTCCTTGTACTTATGACCATCGCCAAGTCACCACAGTTACATGATCAAAATTTGTGCAATTGGAAACTGGCATGTATTTGGGATGGTTGCAATATGCCAGAGTCACATGATCATCACTTTTGATCTTCGCAGATGGTTTCCAACAAACAAAGTCAGTGAAATTGACTTAATGACTACATGATCCATTAACATCCTTAATGGCCACGGCAAAAAGGTGGTAAAATCAGGGGTATCTCACTCAATGATTGCCTTGCTTCCTCTCTCAACTGTAGCTGCAAGCTGAAGATGAGCTGTATTCAATTTTGGATTGACTGAACATTTCAAACAGAAAAGAGGCATTTGAAGGTCGTGCTTGACATGTTTCTCACTGGCACTCGGAAGTTTTGAAGAGCAACTTAGAGAAGAAGAATTCTAATGTAAGAAGACAGCAGATCCCCATTAATTTGAACTAATGCACTATGCCTCAAACAAAAAAAGAAGAGCTAGAAACAAGACACACTCAAGAATTCTGCCTCACATCCTTTGGGGAGCAAAACTCAGATGTTCACACAGTCACATCATATTTCCAGAAAGGACCTCAGAAAAAGCGGCTAATGGATGGAAATCTCGATCCTTCATGTCCCCAACAAATCTATTTTCTCAGGTACCTGAGAAAAGGCCTTTCTTGGAGATCTGAAACCCTGGATTGTGTGTGTGTGTGTGTGTGTGTGTGTGTGGTGTGTGTGTGTATGTGTGTATGTATGTGTATGTATGTGTGTATGGTATGTATGTGTATGTATGTATATGCATATGCATATGTATGTATATGTACATGTACATGTACATGTATATGTATATGTTGTATGTGTATACACACGTGTGTGTATGTGCATATGTGTATATGTGATATGTGTACATATATATGTATATGTGTGTATATGTATGTATATGTATATATATATATAGTATATACACATATATATACACCTTTATTTATTTATCAGCACAAATATAACATATATGTGTGTGTATGTGTGTGTGTATGTATGTATGTATGTATGTATAAATGCGTGTGTGTGTGTGTTCCAGCATAACTCTGGATTGCCTTGAGCAATTTCACAGAGACTTACTCTCTCGAAAAAAATACTATAGGGTAAGACACCCCAATACCTTTGGGGGGGGGTGTGTTCCGTTAAGATGCAGTCTGTTGCACCCTAAAATGGCTTCTACTGTACTGCCATAAAGTGGCTTCTACTGTACAGACCGTGGTGGGTTCCTACCAGTTTGGACCAATTTGGCTGAACCGGTAATGGTTTGGCGGCCTGGGTCACTGGAACCAACAGCAACGAACACAGGCCTGCTATGCCACCAAACTGGTTCTCTGGGGAGTGCTGTAGGCACCACCATCTTGTTTTTTGCTTCTGCGCATGCGCAGAACAATTTCTATTGTAACTGTGCATGTGTGTGCAGTGTGCATCAAGCAGTGTGCCCATGAGCAAACCAGCAGTAGTGACTGCCAGAACCCACTCCTGTGTACAGTGCAGTGGAGTTGCTGTAGTAACAGCTTCACAGTACTCCACAAGGGAGCTCCCTCTGGTAAGGGGGAAATCCAACATTAGAAATTATGTTTGGTCTGGACATTTCCCACCTATAAATAAATATCTGGACATACTGGGTTATCAGCTAGTAAGATAGATAATCCTCAATTTACAACAGTTCATTTAGTGACCATTCGAATTTACAAGAGCCCTGAACAATGTGACTTATGACCATTATTCATACATGTGACTGTTACAGGAATCAAAATCCAGATGCTTGACAACTGACTCATATTTATGAGGGTTCCAGTCTCCCAAGGTCATGAGATCACCTTTTGTGACAAAGTCCCAAAGGGAAAAGCAAAGTATCAATAGAAAATCCAGATTCACATAACAACCATGTTACTAACTTAACAACTGCAATGAATAGAAGTGGACCGAGCGGCCCATGACTCGCCGCCGGTTCCAAAAGGAGTGAACGGGGTATAGCAGCCATGGCTCTAGCGGCTAAGGTCTCTCGGCAGCGCGGGAGAGATAAAACGAATTCTCTGTCTCTGTCCTAGGCTGTTAATCAGGGCCTGTGGATCCCGCCCTCGTCGCCAGTGAAGTGACCGAGGAAGAACGAGGCAGGAGGCTCCTGAGGTAAAGCTAACAGCTCTTTATTAAACAGTTCTGAACAGTAGACAGGCTAGCGGTAGATCGGGACTCCGCCCTGCTTGACAGCTATTTATACAGAGCTGTCAAGCAGGGAGGCCAATAGCGTGCGTCTGACAGCCCGCGCTCAGCCATGCGCCTTAGCCAATCAGGCACAGCCTGGCTGTTGCTGGCTGTCAGTCATAGCTGTGAGGACTAAACATGATTCACTTAACAACAGTGGCATTAAAGGTCGTAAAATGGGACAAAACTCACTTTACAAATGTCACAACAACAGAAAGTTTGGGCTCAACTGTGGTCGTAAGTCAGCATCACCTGTACCTACTCATCTAGGGCAGGGGTTAGCAACCTGTGGCTCTGGAGCCGCATGTGGCTCTTTTATCCCTCTGCCGTGGCTCCCTGTAACCGGTCGGCGCCACAATTTTGAGAGAAGCTTCAGGAGGGGAAAAGCACAGCCACCAGCAGGGACTCTATGGCAAAGGCAGGTTTTCCAGTCAGCTCCACAATTTATAGGGCTTTGGGTTAGGACAGGTAGAGGAAAAAAGTGACACCATGCTAGGACAAGTCTCCTCTATTGTGGGGGAAACCAGACTTCTGGTTGGCTCCAGAATTGAACAGGGGGCTTCCGATTAGGACCTTTGTGGCTCTTTGTGCGTTTAAGGTTGCCAAACCCTGATCTAGGCTTTATTGGTTGCAAAACTGCCCACCCCCCAAACTAGAGAGAGTAAAATTTTTGTGGCAGAAAATTCCCCATATATTCCACAGAATCCTTTTTTCAGTCAGCAATCTGGCACTTGAACATTTTCAGCTATACATATATTTCAAAAAAATCAGCGTGTTTGTTGTTTATTCCAGTTTAGGCATCTGTGGGTGTAGTCAGGTTTGTTCAACGTATCCACAAATTCACTTTGTTGTCAGATTTGATCAAGATGGGTCTACATTTGTAATGGACTGTGAGAATAAGCTTGGGAGACAGGCAGAAGAGCTGCAGCCTGGACCATGTTCTGACGAATTAAATCTTGAGTCCAAAGAAGCATTGAGAGTGGAGAAAGCATCTCACAAGGGACACTCCCTAGTTCTCTGAAAAGTAAAGGCGTTGGGGAGGAGGAGGAGGAGGGAGGAGGAGGAGGAGGAGGAGGAGGAAGTGTTTTCAGACCTGCAAAATTCTGTTATTATACCCTTACATTAAAAATATTATTGGTACTCATGATTTCCTGTTGGACTACCTCAAAGGGCTGACATCAGCCTTGCTCAGATACAATGTTTATAACATGATCTTGGACTTTGGTGAAAAATGGAAATGGGCAAACTTTGGGTTCTATTGGCTTGCTTCACTGCACACATTTCATCAGAGGCTCACTCTGACATCTTCTTTGTGTGCTCTTTACTTGTGTGCACAGTTGCCTGTAAATTGTTCCACCCCATTACTGTGGGTGTGGCTATGGCGGCCGTGGCCTAGTCTACCTCCTGCACCACGGCGGGGGAGGGGGTTATTTTTCAATGTCCCCAGGCTCCAGAGACTTTCTCGAGCCTCTGGGAGGGCAAAAACTGCTTACCCAGGGCTCCGGAGGCTGGAAACAGGCCCCTTTCCGGATTCTGGAACTTTCGGTAGGCCCATTTTTCACCAGCATAGGCTCCAGCTAACTCGAGCTTCCGGAGGGTGAAAACTGCTTCCCCCAGAGTTCGAAGGCCTGAAATAGGCCAATTTCCAGACTTCTAAAACCTCCAGTAAGCCCGTTTCCCCTCCCTCTCCAAGCCTCCTCATGGTCCCTACACTTATCTGGCATGATGAACAGGCTGTGTGGAGACTCCTGTGAGGCGAAGGGTTGGAGGGGTGGTGTCAGAGATGGGTTCCTACCAGTTCGCACCTATTCGTAGAACCGGTTCATTAAATCTACCGAACCCGTTAGAGAGGTTCCACCTGTGGACCCGGAAAGCAGGCCACACCTACAGAAGAGGTTCCAAAATTTTTGAAACCCACCACTGGTCCTTGGATATGATTATTCTACACTATCATGCTCCATTTAAAACTCAGTGCCTCTGTGAAAGGTAAGGGTGACTACTGCGTTTGTGGTGCAATCAGAACATTGCGTGTGTTGAAGTTGTTTTAACGCAACGAAAAATGCCTTTTAAAAACAAGTTTCCATCATATTCTTATGCATGCCAGTGCTGTGGTGAGGTAATTTAAGGTGGTTCTGACAAGTGTCGTCGGCATCTTCATATCCGGTCACATGGCGGCAAGCCACTCCCATCCGGTCACATGGGCGGCAAGCCACTCCCACAAAGGAGGCCACACCCACAGAGTAGGTTCGAACAATTTTTGAAACCCACCACTGGGTGTGGTGGGTGTGCCATCCAGGGTGACATTTGGGGATTCACCAAACTGGGCAATATTCTAGCTAGAGGATTGCCCGAACCTGTGTGAACCCTCAGTAGCCCACTCCTGTCTACCTCCCATCCCTATGTTTCTTACTCCTTTTCCAGGAAAGTTCTCATTGGCAAAGTAAGCAAAATCAGGATCTACAAAGTGGAGGCAGTTTTGGTAGGGACAAAAATTAATCCACAACGTGAACAATATTCCTTATTTCCTTTCCATGGTGTATTATTGCCCTTATGCCTGGCAACCCCAAGAGAGAGAAAAGAGGGCAGGGGAACATTAGCTGCTGCTTCATTTCTCAGCCATCTCTTCGCGCTGCTACTACCCATGAAATACGGAAGGGCAATTTGCTGATCAAATCTGTGAGCAATATTCCATTTTGCCAGCCTAGCACATAGTTGATTGGTGGATCGGCCAGAGATTGAAATGCCAGCGGATAATTTATACCCAGGAATACGGTTACCGTGTGAAAGCTGTGAAGGTCAGGTTGACTATCTGCAATTACTGTTTTGATGCTTTCCGCTTGCTGCTGACGACGCAGCGCCCCAACCTATTGCCAAGGCTGAATGCCGTTACTCAACAGCAAACCGATCTGCAGTGCCGAGCAGCAGGTTCAAATTTGGAAAGTTGATCATCCGTGAAGCAATAAATGGAATCTACAACGTCTCTACAACAAACGGGAGTAACTTGTGCTGGGATTCCCTAAACTGTAGATTGCTGTATAATTATTTCAAACGTATATTGATGGCTCAACACCAAAGGGCAGTGTATGGTTCAGCAATCTGTTTATGGAGTGGAGGATGTATCGCTCGGCACTCATTTCAAATGCCGATCGTGGTTCAATGATTTGATGCCTGCTATTTGTGTGTAACACCATAGGGAGTAAAGTAGTACCTTCAGTTAAAAATGCTATTCTGTTGTAAGTCATAATTAACAAAAACCTCTGGCAATTTTAGAAGCAAGCCAAAGGCCCTCTAAGTCAAGCTGATTTCAGATACTGAGGAAAAGAATTATTATAGAAGTCCATGATTATATGTAAAGCATTTGAAAGCGAAGCTTTATTGAACAGACATGAGCCAGGTTATCTTTGGAAGTGTTACAGTAATTGCGACCTCAGGAAAGCTTTATTTATTTAAGGTAAACTAAAGGTTCCCCTCGCACATATGTGCTAGTTGTTCCTGACACTAGGCAGTGCTCTCCGTTTCAAAGCCAAAGAGCCAGCGCTATCCAAAGACATCTCTGTGGTCATGTGGCCAGCATGACTAAATACCGAAGGCACACAGAACGCTGTTACCTTCCCACCAAAGGTGGTACCCTATTTTTCTATTTGCATTTTTATGCGCTTTCGAACTGCTAGGTTGGCAGAAACTGGGACAAGTAAGGGAACTCCCTCCATTACGCGGCGCTAGGGATTCAACTGCCGACCTTTCTGATTGACAATCTCAGCATCTTAGCCACTGAGCCACCATGTTCCCTCCTATTTATTTATTGTTATTACATTTATAAGCTCCCCATCTCACTCTGAAGTGACTTTGAGTGTCTTACACCTTGTGAAAGCAGACGTTGAAAACATTGAATATTAAAGGGACAAAATGAAATAAGTTAAAAACCGAAATACAGCAGGGTGGGATCTCCTTCCTACTCCACTAACCACCTCCAATGTGGAACATTCTGATCAGAGCTCCAGGATCATTTGCAGCACCATGTTTTTAGACCCTCACGGAAGAAGTGAAGAGGACGGGGCCGATCTGGTCTCGAGGGGCAGACACTGCTCCATAGAGTGAGAGACCTACAGCAGAAAAGAGTTTGGAATGCACTGAACAAAGGAACAGAAGGGGTGGGCTGAGCCCATTGGAGTGAGATGGTTCCAGAGGTGAGTTCCTACCAGTTCTCACCTATTCGTAGTAGAACCAGTTCGTCAAATCTACCGAACCGGTTAGAAGAGGTTCACCAGTGGACCGGAAGAAAGCAGGCCACACTAAGAAGAGGTTCCAAAAATTTTGAAACCCACCACTGACTACAACAAACAAACACAAAACACACACACAGAGAGAAGGAGAGAGAGAGAGCGGAGAGAGAGGATGAGAGAGAGAGAGAGAGAGAGAGGATGAGAGAGAGAGAGAGAAAGAAAGAAAGGAAAGAAAAGAAGAGGAGAAAGAGAAGAAAGAAAGAAAAAGAAAGAAATAAAGAAAAAAAATACAAGAAAAAAGAAAAAAAAAGGGTGAGAGAGAGATGAAAGAAAAAAGAAAAAAGGGACAGAGAGACAACGGAAGGACAAGAGGGAAGGAAAGAGAGAGAGAGAGAAAGAGAAAGAAAGAAGAAAGAAAAAAGAAAGAAAAAAAAAAAAAAAGAAAAAGAAAGAAAAAGTGAGAGAGAGATGAAAGAAAAAAGGGACAGAGAGACAAAAGGAAGGAAAGAGAGAGGAGGGAGGGAGGGAGGGAACACATGGCCGGCAAGCCACTCCCACCAGGTCACATGGCCGGCAAGCCACTCTCACAAAGGAGGCCACACCCACAGAGTAGGTTCGAAAATTTTTGAAACCCACCACTGGATGGTTCCTCAGGTAGCCTGGAGCTAAGCCATAAAACAGAGGTTCCCAAACTTTTTGACATTTAGGGGATAGTTTGTGAGAGACAATTTTTCCACAAACCAGGGGGAGAGACACCGAAGTTGCCTTCAGAAGTTGTGGGAGCTTCATAATTTGAGACTTTCAAGAAGAGTTGGACTGCCATCTGTCAGAAATAGTGTAGGGCCTCCTACTTTTTTTTATATACTTCTGTTTAATGAAGAAATTTTACTTTTTTACTTTCCATAATTTCTAATTTTAATTCTAAAATTAGAATTAAAATTCTAATTAAAATTAAAATTCTAATTAAAATTAAAATTCTAATTAAAATTAAAATTCTAATTAAAATTCTTAATTCTAATTAGAATTAATTCTAATTTTATCCAGACCCAATTAATAATTTGTTGATCAAAAGTGGACTTGCAGTAGATAATAGAATTTGATAGTCCACTAATTAATCCTTTGACTTTCTTTCTTTTATAAAGAGTTTTATTATTTTTCAGTTAAAAAAAACATTCCATCTTGAGTGGGGGGTTGGACTAGATAACCTATAATGTCCCTTCCAACTCTTTAATCTGTTAATTCTTTGGAAAAATCTATAGATCTCACTGATTCTGGCAAGGATTAAACAAAAGGATGGGTGGCAACACACTGAGCAGGATTCACCTTCAGTTTTACCTTGGCTCTTCTCGCTGAAACCAACAGAACTAATGGAAATGCCACTGATTTTACTGGATTGATTCTAACTAGAATTAAATTGGATCGGGCATTCTTGGTGACCACAAATACACAAAAAACAAAGAATCATAGCCAAAGAAGAAAGCCATTTAACCTCATCAAGTCTAAACTTCTGCTGAGGGCAGGAATCTGAAATTCCAGCATCCTTGACAGATGGCTGTCTGGCTTCCCCATGAATACTTTGAGTGAAAAAGAGCACATCGCTTCTCTCGATAATTGGTTTCACTGTGAAACTGCTCTTCTTCTTAGAAAGTCTTTCCTGGACTTCAGATAAAATCTGAAATCCATTATTTCATGCCCTGCACTCCAGGTGAGAGAGAGACGAGGTCTTGACCTTCCAATGTGTGACATACTTCTTGGGTATTTGAAGGGGACTCTGATACTTCCTCTCCGTTGTCTTTCCGCAAGATTACACACTCCAACACGTCTTCAAAGGGCTTATTTTCTTGTCCTCCTGTCCTTCGTCACTTGCCTTTCTCTGAAAGTACTCCAGTTTCTTGAAGCCTTCTTAACACATAGTGCCCAGAAGTGGACAGAGTAGCCTCAGCAGTGTCTGACCCAAAAAGAATAGAATAATGGAATCATGTTGTACTTGGAAACTATGCTTCTGTTGATGCAGCCTAGAATTACATTTGCCTTAGCATTCCATGGCTGGGTCACATTCTTTTCAATAGGCTATTGTTCTGAGCTCTTTCACATGTATTCTTTTTCAAACTAACCCAAGTAACCTCCATCCTATACTTGTTCATTGGATGTTTCCAAAGCAAAGTAAACAAATCGTCAGCGTTCCAAATATCATGCAGAATTAAATCAGAGTCCAAGGCAGAGCTATCCTTAAAGTTCCAATTTAATAAGACAGACATGTTGGCATCGTGCTGTGGAATCCCAATTCTGGAAGTTACATCGGATTCCCACCCAGTTGAAAGTTCATGATCTTGTCCCCACACCCACAAATCCATCACATGGTCCAATCTTCTTCTTCCACACTGGCATCTCCACCCAGCTGCTTCCGGTCATATGCAGAGGTGCGGAGACAAAAGGTGACCTTGGCTTCTAGAAAAGAATGACAACAACACATTCCTCCATTCTACTCCTTTCTATTCCCCCCTCCCAACTACTACACTAATGAAACAGCATAATGAAATAAGAGAGAGTGTGGCAGGCCAAAGATCCTAAAAGGGATATAACTCCAGGCCTGACACAAATTTAATATCTAATACTTTATTGTCATTGTACATATATACACAGTATACACATACAACGAAATTCACATAACACCTAGAGGTCAGGCCCAACACACATGACAATCCCCAAACACCCCACCCACCCACCAAAAATTCCCTGCCCCTAAACCACCCAAGCATCCACACAACAGACCAAGCAATGCTGTCCAACATGGTGGCCCTTTAGTTCATGGTTGAGTGCAATGATAGCTCTGGGATAAAAACTATTCAGAAGACATGTGGTCCAAGTTTTAATTGTTTTATATCTTCTGCCAGAAGGCAAGAGTCCAAAAAGATTGTAAGCAGGATGGGAAGAGTCTCTGAGAATGTTGTGCAACTTCCTCAAACGGCGAGATGTGAAGTTGTCATCCAGGACTGGTATCTGGAGTCCGGTGATATTCTGGACAGTTTTAATGATTCTCTAGAGCCTTTTTGTTCACTGCAGAGTAATGATCTTACTTTTAGCCATATTTCCAACCAATCCAAATCTACTTGAATTTGTTTTCTAAGTTTGGAGGTATGAATGTATCCCATCCAAATTTGCTATCATCCGAGAGGTATTTAATAAGAACTTTGTTCAGAGCCGAGGTGGCGCAGTGGTTAGAGTACTGTACTGCAGCCACTTCAGCTGACTTTTATCTGCAGTTCAGCAGTTCAAATCTCACCGGCTCAGGGTTGACTTAGCCTTCCATCCTTCCGAGGTGGGTAAAATGAGGACCCAGACTGTGGGGGCAATATGCTGACTGTGTAAACTGCTTAGAGAGGGCTGAAAGCCCTATGAAGCGGTATATAATTCTAACTGCTATTGCTATTGCTATTGCATCCCAATTATAAATGAAAATCTTGAACAATGGAGGGCTCAACTCTCTTCTTGGTAACATCCTATTTGATTTCTGTCTCCAATCTAATAAGGCACCATTGACAAGCACCCTTTGAGCCAACTATATATCCACTTAATTGTCATGCTTTCCAGCCCACACTTAATGAACTTGCTAATCAGTGTGTCATGTTTTCATTAAAACATCAACTGGCTTTAATGAACTGCTTTCTGTTTCGTATAAAATATTCATGCCACTGAAAATCTTGGGATGTTGAGATCACTCTCTGTGAATGCCGCACGTCCTCACATATTCATTCATAATTATATACACTTTATTTTCATTCCGGTTGTTAATATTATGGCCTGTGTTGGTTTTATTCCTTCTGTGTAATTTGAAGTGCTGTTCGTTTCTAATTCACTCTAACAGGTTGGAACACTCCGGGGGGGGGGGGGGATATATTATAAATAATTTATGCCCGCTTGTTTGTGCTCCCATTCCATCAAATTTCAAAGCAAATGTATGCATATGTCCTGAGAATCCTCATGAGTATTATTATGGATGGTTGGTCGCACAATCAACCATATGTTTAAGACTGAATTTGGCATTTTTGTTCATCTATTGAGTCCTCCCCAAGATTTTAGTTGTTGTGTTGTTGTGTGTTGTTGTTGTTGTTATAGCTGCCCCAAGACAAAAGGCTCTGGGATTTTACTATTGCTATTATATGGAGTTTGTATAGCTTTTTCTCAATTTTCAACCTCAGCGTTCCACTGTGTCCTATGTACACCTTTCTCCTTCATCTGATTCAATTTGGTGTAACATGCTTGTCAGTGGTGGGATCAAATAATTTAACAACCAGTTCTCTGCCCTAATGACCAGCTGGGCAGGCATGGCTTGGTGGTCATGTGACTGGGTGGGCGTGGCCAACTCAATGTCACTCACGTCGATGGGCACTCATGCCTTAGCTGTTATAACGTAATAAGTGTTACTGGAGAAGCAGTTTCTATAAGCAGGGCAATAAAGATTAGGATAGAAACAACACCAGAATGTTTCCTTCCTGCCTTCCTTACAGGATTAGCCCTGAAAGTGGAAAAAAACAAAAGGAGATTTCTTCCAACAATGGTTCTCTGAATACTTAGAAAGTTACCAACCGGTTCTCCCTAATAGGTGCGAACTGTCTGAATCCCACCACTGATGCTTGTTCTTAAGCAATTTTCCCAGACAATTTTCCTATGCTGAGTTTTACATGTGGTCTAACCTGTGAGAACTTTCAAATTAAGAATGACAGATGGCAAAAGACTCCTTGTTGTTATCCTGTTCACAATGGAATCCAACTTTGGAAAGTTGTGGCCTTTAAATGTAAAAGAAACACATGATGGGTGCCGCTCCCAGCATAAGTACTTGGAATACTTGGGGAAGGTTTCTTTCTGTACCCCAGTTTTAATCTTCCCACCTCCTCTAAAAATCCAAACACCACCATGGACAAAAATGTATACAGGTAATCCTCGACTTACAACAGTTGATATGGTGACTGTTAAAGTTCAATGGCCCTCAACAAAGTGACTTATGGGCTGTTTTCACACGTACAACAGTTGCAGCTTCTCCATATTCGTGTGATCAAAATTCAGGTGCAAGGCAACTGACTCATATTTATGATGATTGTAGTGTCCCAACATCATGTGATCCCCTTCTGAGGCCTTCTGACAAGCAAAGTCAAAGGGGAAGCCAGGTGCACTTAACAGCTGGGTGACTAAATTAACAACTGCTGTGATTCCCTTAACAACTGTGGCAAGAAAAGGTGTAAAATGGGGCAAAACTCACTTAACAACGGTCTCACTTCTCAACAGAAATTTGGGGCTCAGTTGTGTACTGGTTTGAGGACTACCTGTAATAAAAGCAACGCAACAAAACTTTTGGAAAAGCGGATTTATTTGCTACATCCCTCCTTGGACTCTGTCCAGAGGTGGTATTCTGGCGGTTTGGACAGGTTCACCGAACCAGTAGCAGAAATCGTGGGTGGACCCGCCCACCCACCCTGACTCTATGCCATCCCATTTAGACACTTTTTAAAGGCAAAGCGCATGCATGATGGAAGGCTGAGCGCATGCACAGATGGGTGGGGGGAGCACGCTCATATTCGCAAGCTGGTTGCAATGTATGGCTGTGAAAGTTGGGCCATAAGGAAGGCTGAGCACCAAAGAATTGAGGCCTTTGAACTCTGGTGCTGGAGTAGATTCCTGCGAGTCCCTTGGACTGCAAGGTGATCAAACCGGTCAGTCCTAGAGGAGATCAACCCTGACTGCTCGTTAGAAGGCCAGATCCTGAAGATGAAACTCAAATACTTTGGCCACCAAATGAGGGACTTGCTGGAGAAGAGCTTAATGCTGGGAAAGATTGAGGGCAAAAGAAGAAGGGAAACACAGAGAATGAAGTGGCTGGATGGAGTCACTGAAACAGTAGGTGTGAGCTTAAACGGACTCCAGAGGATGGTAGAGGACAAGAAGGCCTGGAGGAACATTGTCCATGGGGTCACGATGGGTCAGACATGACTTGGCAACTAAAAACAACAACAAAAAAGGAAGGTAAGTGAATACCACACCTGATTCTGTCTGCACCTCAATCTGCCCTAAACTTTGCTGCAGTCCACACCATATGTAGAATTAGTTATTTTCTCTGGTCCACAAGATCCATTAAGGGAAAGAAATAATCTCACACATTTTTTTATATTAATCCCCCAAGGGAACACTCCACTGATAGTTCTTGTGGGTGCATCTTATCCATATATATTCAGCCTCTCCTTGCCTTAGGAATACTTAATATCAAGTAACCATGGAGATGGGAAAGTTAAAACATTAAGAAAGCATAATACGGCAGAAGGAAATGTATTGTGTATAATTGTGTCAGTGCTTGAAGCAGCTAATAAAGACGTTACAGAACAGGACAACAATAGCTGTCCCCTCTGAAAATATTTTTAGTCTCTGCCCTCTTTCCGAGCAAAAATAAAAGAGGACAAGTAGCGAATCATACTTTCGAGAGATAAATTGCCATTGTACAACAAGGGTGGAAGAAATGTTAATTATCACCTGCAAAAGGGCACACGAGGCAAGCTGTAATTAAAAAGGAGGAGGAATAGGGCAGCTGCCATGTTCAGGGTGGGCAAAAAGCAGGAAGGATCCTGCCCTTCAAGTCAGGCGGGGGATTTATTTGCAAATAAAGAAAAAGGAAGGAACTACACCACCATTGCCTAGGAGAGAAAGAATGAGAGAAAAGGTTAATTTTTCCACTCAAGGTTCATGTGACGTACAGCCAAAATAAAGTTGGACTATAAATCTAACAATAAAAAAGTGAGCGGATGGGGGGAAAAAACAGAAAAGTGGCCCAACACAGGGAACAATCAGCTTTTCCCTCTCTTCTATCATTTCTGTATCCATTCCTCCCAGGAATGTATTTGCAATCAAAAGCTGTAATCACAGCCACGCTTTTGAAAAGTGTGGAAATTATGGCTTGCCACCAAATTGCATTAATCCAAAATCACCGAAAGAGATCAATTGAGAAATTGATTTCTTAAAAAAAAAAAAAATTAAAAAAAACCCTAACTCACAGTGAGCATTTCCTTACCTTCAGAGAATGTTCCAGTTTGGATTCAGTGCAAAGGCACTAATTCGTGTTTTCAAAAGTGTACCGCCAAGAAATATGGGGCTTCGTTCTGAAGTTTATTGATGGAAATTGGGCAATACTTTCTTCCCTGAATGGATGGATCCAGTGATGGGATTCAAATAATTTAACAACCGGTTCTCTGGCCTAATGACCAGCTGGGTGGGTGTGATTCAGTGATCATGTGACCGGGTGGGCGTGGCCAACTCAATGTCAATCACGTCGATGGGCGCTTCGCCTTAGTGTTACAATGTCATAAGGGTTAACCGAGAGGCAGTTTCTGTAAGCAGGTCAATAAAGATCAGGCTAGAAACAACACCAGAATGTTTCCTTTCTGCCTTCCTTACAGGATTAGCCCTGTAAAGTGGGAAAAAAACCAAAAGCAGATTTCTTCCAATAACCGGTTCTCCGAACTGCTTAGAAAGTTACCAACCGGTTCTCCCTAATAGGTGCGGACTGGCTGAATCCCACCACTGGATGGATCCCTGAGTCACATGAAAGCTGGGCTGTGCCACATTTTTTCAAGCCAAGAATGTCACTTGTGGCATGTAGGAAGCCTCCAAAAGAGGAGACCACCCTGGATGGATGACATCTATCTCAAAGGCATTTGTTCAGATTGGTTTTTTTTCCATTAATTGTAACTAGAGCAACTTCAATAATATAAATAACAGAAATCCATTTGTTCATTTGTTTTAATGCATTCTCAGCTAATAACCAACCTTTCATATAGAATGAAACCTTTGCCCAGATGTCCAGTTTGATGTAGTATTTAAAGGTGCTGGACTAGAAACTGGGAATCCATGCATTCTAGTCCTCCCTTAAGTACAGAATCTCTCTGGATGACTTTGGGCCGGTCACTCTCAGCCCAGCCCACCTCGCAAAATTATTGTTTTCTTTTGGAAAATAAAGGGTGGGGCCAAATAAAGTTGGACTATAAATATAACAAGAACAACAACAACAACAATAGATGAGAAGCAAAAACCAGAAAGCCCAGTTGTTTCTTGAAAAAAATATTTATTTTATTTATTTATTTATTAGACTTATATACCGCTTCATAGAGCTTTCAGCCCTCTCTAAGCGGTTTACAGATTTTTAGCAAATTGAGTCAGCAAATCGCCCCCACAGTCTGGGTCCTCATTTCACCCACCTCGGAAGGATGGAAGGCTGAGTCAGCCTTGAGCCGGTGAAATTTGAACCGCTGAACTGCAGATAACAGTCAGCTGAAGTGGCCTGCAGTACTGCACCCTAACCACTGCGCCACCTCGGCAAAAAGCACCTTTGGTTCATTAATGGCATCTTGTACAGATAGTCCTCTACTTACAACAGTCCATTTAGGGTTCGTTCAAAGTTACAACAGCCCTGAAAAAGGAAACGTATATGCTCATTTTTCACAATTATGACCATTGCAGCATTCCCAAGATCATGTGATCAAAATTCAAAGGCTGTGCAAATGATTCATGTTCATATGACGGTTGCAGTGTCCCCAGGGTCATGTGATCACTGTTTGCAACCTCCTGACAAGCAAAGTCAATGGAGAAGCCAGACTCATTTAACAACTGTGTTCCTAACTTAACAACTGCAGTGATTCACTTAACTGTGTCAAGATTGGTTGTAAAACGGGGCAAAATTCACTTTACAAATGTTTCATTTAGCAACATAAATGTTGGGCTTGGTTTTGGTCATAAGTCAAGGATTACTTGTAATAAGGAAGCTGGTGGGAGTCATCCATTCTGAACGTGAATTGACTAGATCCACACAACCAGTGGTTGTCAAGGTGGCCTCCCTCAGTAACCAAGAAAGAATCCATTCAACTCCATTTTGCAGAATTTTACTGGTCATGAGTAGGTAGCAGCTAAGCAAAGCAAGATCTGAGGCAAAAGCATGCGTAATCATAGATATCAATATGTGACCCAACCCTCTCCCCTGGTAACCCCATCCCATAGTCCAATCCGCACATCCCTCAGGTGTCAGTCATGTGGGAGACATCTTCAAAAATCATCATCAGGTTGGTATGCCGGACAGTTGGCCTTGGAGGCAAATCCTCTATCTGCAGCATGCGCAGTAGATGGTGAGAACAACTCCCTTTTCACAGTCACTCCAGCACTGAACAATTCCCCCACCCAAATACCATGTCCCCCTTCCCCGTTTCAATGGCAGCCAAAAGCAAGCAGCAAAACAGAGGCTGACAATGGTGGGATTCAGTCAATTCGCACCTATTCAGTTAACTTTCTAAGCAGTTCGGAGAACCGGTTGTTGGAAGAAATCTCCTTTTGTTTTTTTCCACTTTACAGGCTAATCCTGTAAGGAAGGCAGGAAGGAAACATTTGGTGTTGTTTCTAGCCTAATCTTTATTGCCCTGCTTACAGAAACTGCCTCTCCAGTTAACCCTCATTACATTGTAACAGCTAAGGCAAAGCGCCCATCGACCTGAGTGACGTTGAGTTGGCCATGCCCACACGGTCACATGACCATTGAGCCACACCTATCCAGCTGGTCATTAGGACAGAGAACCGGTTGTTAAATTATTTGAATCCTACCACTAATCCTACCAACTAGAGGCAATGTGTAAACCTGAATATATTTATCCGTAAGATTTGATACATCTCTGAATAGGATGGCATAGTGTTGGCTAAGAGACAAGAACATATACTTTGAAAGAAAATAAATAGTCTTAAAATATTTTCTAATACTCATGTAAATGAAATATCTTGATGGATAGATTCTGGGGAGAATGTGAGACCTGTGAGGAAAAAAGGTTGGGTATGGGAAGAGTAGCTCTTTCTTTTCTGACTATATTAAAAATCAAAATGTTCCTGATTGTCAGATAAAAAGGGAGGGAATGAGGGGAGAAACATTTTTAATGACCTGCATTTTGGGAAGAGAGATTTGAAGCTTTATAACAAAAGAAGAAAGGATTGAACAGTTTTTTCTCCTTCCTCCCCAACTCACAAAATGTTTCTCTTGGGTTTCTCCCCCCTGATTTTATTGTTGTAAATTGTAATACATACATTTCTTCAATACAGTGTTTACATCAATATTTATGCAATATTAATTAAATGTATTGGCAGTCTACTGTTTGGATAACGCATGGGGTTGTAAACAAAGAAAAAGAGAAATCTTCTATCAATATGAATATAAACAATTCAGGTTGTTAATATCACAAACACGGTAAAAGAAGCTGCTACAGATTGCATGAATGTATTTGTTATAAATTGCAGATTTTGATAGTAAACAAGTGTTGACATCTCTGTTGTGCAGATAGATAAGTAGGTAGAGGACACAGAGAGGGCGAGATTACAGTACCTGTGAATAAAAGAAAGAAAACATATATTCAAACTTTGTTGTCGTTGTTAGTTGCGGAGTCGTGTCTGACCCATCGTGACCCCATGGACAACGTTTCCCAGGCCTTCCTGTCCTCTAGCATCTGGGGTTCATTTAAGCTCACGCCTACTGCTTCAGTGACTCCATCCAGCCACCTCATTCTCTGTCGTCCCCTTCTGCTTTTGCCCTCAATCTTTCCCAGCATTAGAGGCTCTTCTCCAGGGAGTCCTTCCTTCTCATTAGGTGGCCAAAGTATTTGAGTTTCATCTTCAGGATCTGGCCTTCTAAAGAGCAGTCAGGATTGATCTCCTCTAGGACTGACCAGTTTGATCATCTTGCAGTCCAAGGGACTTGCAGGAGTCTTCTCCAGCACTCTAGATAATATATGTATTTATTTATAATAATAGATTAATGGATTAATTAATAAGATTAATGGATTATGGATAATGGATTAATGGATTAATGGATTAAGGATTAATGGATTAATGGATTAATGGATTAACGGATTAATAATTAATAGCTAATAATTAATAATTAGTAATTAATAATTAGTAATTAATGATTAACAGTAAATAAAAATAAATAATAATAATAAATGAATAAATAAATAAATAAATTGATATAGAGAGCAGGCTACTTCAGCTGACTGCAGTTCTGCAGTTCGGCTGTTCAAATCTCACCGGCTCAGGGTTGACTTAGCCTTCCATCCTCTGAGGTGGGTAAAATGAGGACCCGGATTGTTGTTGGGGGCAATATGCTGACTCTCTGTAAACCGCTTAGAGAGGGCTGAAAGCCCTATGAAGTGGTATATAAGTTTAACTGCTATTGCTATTGCTATTCAGATAATAAATAGGTTTAGTATTTTTTTAATTCAAACTTAACAAGATTTAAAGTACCAAACCTATTTATTATCTGAATTTGAGGTAGCCCTTGACTTACAACAGTTTATTAGTGACCATTTGAAGTTACAACAGCACTGAAAAAGAAGTGACTTTTGACACATTTTTCACACTTTATCCCATTGCAGGATCCTATGTCCACGGGTGCTTGGCCATTGGCTCACAGTTAAAACGTCTCCAGGTCATGCGTTCATCTCTGTGACCTTCTGACCAGCCCAGTCGGAGGGAAGCCAAGTTGACTTTAACAATCTTGTTACAACATAACAACTGCAGCGCTTCACTTAACAACTGTGAGAAGAAAGGTCCTAAAACGAGGCAAAATTTACTTAACAAGAGTCTCGCTTAGCAACAGAAGCGTGGGGCTCAATTGTGGTCATAGGTCAAGGACTGTCTCTATCTGCTATCTTGCAGCCTTAACTGTTCTCGTCCAAAGGGTAGCGTGAGAAACAGATTCCGGCTGGATCAAGTAAATCTGGGACAATTAAGAAGAACAGCCGATACTACCAATATATTTCAAATGATTTGTGTAGTTTCCCTATGCTGCTTCCGGCTTTATTGTCCAGCTATACAATCAAGAGTCATAAAACCAGTGAACTGTCCACCGGTGGTGATTACAGCTTTCCCCGAGCAACACTTGTGTCTGTCTAATGATCAAGCATAGTCATAATCATAAACCTCCTTTGGTTTTAAACCAGTCTTCTCCGCTCAGAGTTCTGTGCCGCCGGGAAGCCTCTCCATCCTGACAAAAGAAATGATTTCTCAAACACTTAAATGGCTGGACCGAATTAATTAAGAAAATTGTTTATATGGAGATAATCCATAACGTAGTCCTGTAAAAATAGGACAAGCTGAATATATCAATAGATTGTAGAAATACACCGAAGGGAGGAGTAGAGGGATAGAAGAAAGAGGGGTAGAGAGGGTGGGAGAGAGGACTGGAGGGAGGGGGAGGAGGAAGGGAGGAGTGTATTGGGAGAGGGGTGTGGTAGAGGGGGAGGGGATAGGGTAGAGGGGAATGATGGAGGGAAGATGGAAAGTTGGAGGGGGGCGAAAAAAGGGTGTATGGAGGGTCGAAGAGGTTCATTGGGCTTTTATTTTTGGGGGTACTGCTGATAAGAGGAATGGCTGTGTTTATTGTTTAATGTTATATGGCCCCGGTTATGCACAGTATATATGACTGTACGAAAATGAAAATGGAAAATAAAACACATTTACACATAACCTATGTTGAAAGCAACCACCTTTGTTGTGTTTATCACTCCACTGGACAACCCCAGGCTTTACATAAAACATATTAAAAGTTATCTTGCAGCTTTTGTTTACAGCCCTTACTGTGGCTGAGGGCCGGCAGACCCTTGGGGGGGGGGGGGGAAGGTACTTCGGGTTGTGTCACTTTGGCAGGGCAATTTTCACATTGGCACTTTTCACGTTCTTAAAACGAATACGTTGGTTGTATGTGGGCACAAAATTTTGAAGAACCAATAACGATGGAGACAAGGGAAAAGATATGGGTAAGAAACGTAAAATTTACACAAGCCCAAAACCTGAGAGAGAATTTCTACAAGATGTTTTATAGATAGCATTTAGATCCTAAAAATTAGCTTGTATTTATCCGAACTTACAACCTAAATGTTGGAGATGTGATTGTGCTGATGCTACGTATTATCATATATGGTGGACTTGTAAAAAGGTCAAGCATTTTGGATAAAAATATGGGGATTATGCAAATATTCTTAAAAAGAAGATAAAGTTTACTCCTCAGTTATTCTTGTTAGGTATAATCACAGACTGTACAGTTATAGAGACTAATTTGATTCTGAACCAGTGGTGGGTTTCAAAAATTGTTCGAACCTACTCTGTGGGTGTGGCCTCCTTTGTGGGAGTGGCTTGCCACCCATGTGACTGGATGGGAGTGGCTTGCCACCCATGTGACCGGATATGAAGATGCCGACGACACTTGTCAGAACCACTTTAAATTACCTCACACAGCACTGGCATGCATAAGAATATAATTTAAAAGGCATCTTTGGTTTGCGTTAAAACAACTTCAACACATGCAATGTTCTGATTGTACCACAAACGCAGTAGTCATCCTTACCTTTCACAGAGGCACTGAGTTTTACAAATATGAGCATGATAGTGTAGAATAATCATATCCAAGGACCAGTGGTGGGTTTCAAAATTTTTGGAAACCTCTTCTGTAGGTGTGGCCTGCTTTCCGGGTCCACTGGTGGAACCTCTTCTAACCGGTTCGGTAGATTTGACGAACCGGTTCTACCGAATAGTGTGAACTGGTAGGAACCCACCTCTGTTCTGAACTTAACAATGGCAGCAACTGTTGATGGTGCATACTGGAAGAAGGAAGAATTGCCTACTATTCAAGAATGGACGTTAAAAGTAACGAACTTAGCAGAGATGGCTAAAATATCAGCATACCTCAAGGACCATTCAGATGAAAAATACAAGCTGGAATGGAAAGATGGATTGATTACATTCAAAATAAATATGGACTAAGAAACGTCAGATAGCTTCTGCATGAATGAGCAAGGAATGTTGCAACTTCTAAAGTTAGCTTTACAAGAGGGGAGTTAAAGTACAAGCGAGGAATGACACTAAAGCTAGTTAGTTTATTTTAGTATATGTTGCTAAAGGTTTATACCCTGCTCTGGGAGATTGGGATGGGGAGGGGGGAGTGGATGTGGGATCGGCGGGGGGAGAGGGAAGGTGAAAGGTATATAATTGTAAAACTCATTAAAACTTTAATAAAAAAGAGATAGGAAAAAAAATGAATACGTTGTCTGAGAAATTTCTTCCAGCAGCATTTTAAAAAACATAATAAACTTATCGGTCCAGGATGGTGACCTTATGGCATGTGTGCTACAGGTGGCATGCAGAACACTCTCTGAAGGCACGTGAGCCATCGTCCCAGCTCAGTTTTATCGTCCATATGCGCGCTCCTCCCAGCAGCCAGCTAATTTTCAGGTTTCTGCCACGCATGTGCAGAGGGACGGGACGCATGCGTGAGATGAACATGCATGTGTGGTGCGGGGTGGGTCATATGCAAATATGGGGGAGCGTGGGGGTATGTGCTCCCCCCACAGCCTGTTTTTTGGCTGCAGGGAGGCCTACTAACCCAAAACAGGGCATGGGTGGGGTCATGCCTGCATACACGGGTGGTGGGGCGAGCGCATGTGGTCACACGTGTATGCGCAGCGGGTGGGGCGCATTGGGGGGGCTGTCGTGCATGCATTGCATTATGTGTGCGGGTGGGCGCTTCCAGTTTACGACAACAAAAAAGTTCCATCACTGTTATAGGTGGCCTGATTTTATTCTGTTGAAGGATCCCCCTTCGCTCATGCTTCAAGGAATGATCCCACATCATGTTGGGACATAGACATTCCATGAAAGCCTGCACAACTGTACTGGCAGTCTTCCATCACACAGATTGTATCACATTGCCCAGCCTGCAACACACCACTTAATGTTTGTGTAATTTGAGTCTTCCTGAGCCCTTTGGGAAGATATATCATGTGCATCTACGCTCTCTCTGGGCAAAACGAGAGAAGAAAAATAAAGGATATTGCCTTTAAAATATACATGATGTTCAGAAAATCAATTGAAGTTTCACTTTATTTAAGCTGAGAAAATTCCCACCTATTTTTTCCTTGCCAATCTATTCATTAAGGACCGAAAGACTATAAATGGATAGTTAATTGCATGGTCCAGTGCGACTGCTGGAAAAAGCATGTATTCACTAACACTGGGCTTTTATTTATGGCGCTTAGGGTTAGAATGTGAAGTAGGGGAGAAAAATCATAATAAAATAATGTTTTATAGCAATTATTCTCACATTGAGAATTCTTCTTCTCCCTTCCCCCCAAATCAAACTGTATGCATTCAAAATACCCCCAATCCCTTCCATGCTGAAAATATCTGTTTTCTATGCACAAACATACCATCACATGATTCCTTTTCAGAGTAAAATAATGTTATGCAAAGTGCAAAAAAGAAATAATCAGCCAAGAAATAAAAGGCATGTATTAGTGCAAGGGAATATAGCTAGGGCTAACTCATCTACGTATTTCATTTTCTATATCTCCATATGTTCTACTCTTGCAAATCATTTTGGTTCTTCCACATCTGCATAGCCTTCTATAATTAGTCTTTTCTTTAATCTCTCCACCTCTGAATTATGGGCAGATTGTGGTTTCAAAGGCAGTGAACAGCCAGTTAAGTAGATGATGAGACAATTTCTTGGAGAAAGCAAAACAAGAAAAGTTTTACATGCAACATACATACAGAAATATTCATGGTCAAGTCCCAAAGGTGCTTTTTTCAAGAGGCAACTGGACTTTCTGGTTTTTCTTTGAAGACTTTTCACTTCTCATCCAAGAAGCTTCTTCTTCTTGACTGGATGGTGGGGAATGGAAGGATTTCTACTCCTTGCAGACAGCTGGTCATTTGCATCCTTTTCAGCAAGTCGTTAAGGCCACCTGGAGGTTTATCTGTGTCATCAGGGTCATTTGAGTGTGCAAAGAGGTGTGGGAGCCTTCTTGGAATTGTTGAAAGGATTGTGTAGACTGTAGATATATGATGTCTTATTCCCTTCCCCCACACACACCCTTTGGAAGCGACTGTCAGTTTTGACATAGATGGCCTCTTTCACCCCTCTTTCAAAACATTTCTGTCCAAAATGTGGGCTTTGCTGTCTTCAAATGGGTAACACTTACTTCCCTTTTAAATGCAGATGGGCTGCTGAACCGAGTCCTGATGGGTATGTTCTCCTATGTTGTGCCATGTGTTTGTGAAGTGTTTGTTTTGTTTCCCCAATGTACAGATCTGTACATGGCTCACCGCATTCATGGTCAAGGCCACAGAGCAAGAAATGGCAACGTTCATAGAAGAACGTTAAGTACAGAATCATATCCCAAGGATGGAGCTTCATTTGGAAGCTCCATCCTTGTCCATTCTTAGATTACATCAGCTTGCATGTAGCATCTTCGTTGGGACTGACCTCTTTAACCGAAACTCCTCCCTATATATATAGCATATAATTGCAATTATTGCATTTCTAATTAAACACGTGTATTGTTTCTCTCCGTCTTGCCTATCAGCCATAAAAAGGCTTGGGGACAGGACCACTCCATAGTTCAAGTCTTCCTTCCATGAGTGGCTGGCCTTGGGGCTGAGAGCATTTCTTAAAAGAACAGATAACGCTCTTCAGCTAGTCTGCCTCAAGGGATGAGAAAATAACTAAGAGGGATATGGAGAAAGGAGGTGGGGGCCAGAGCTCAGAAGCTTATTCGAGAAATCTCAGGCCTTACCCAAACAAGCTTTGTGGAAGAAGACAAAAGACACCATTTTTCTTTTTACAGAAAAGCACAGACCGAAGTCTGTGGAGATGCCATCCATTTGTCTTAGTTATTACAATAGCGTTCAATAGCGTTTAAATAATTCTGCGCATTTCTTTTTGAAGATCCAATAATGACTTTCTTAGTTTATTTCCTCTCAACCACCTTACTATTCCCTTTGTTTTGCAATTCATTCCTTAGTCATTCTCTCTTTATAGCCAAACCACCTCAACTAGATTTCTTTGATACCGATCAGTTTTGTATTCAATTCCATTTATTCAGCTTCTCATTCTTCACCCTGTCTTTTCTTGTTTTACCACACTCCATTCTCACTGCTTTCAAGTTATTTAACACTTCTCATGATGCAAATTCTCATTTCCATACAGTAAAATGGACGGAAACAGGTTTCTCGACAACCATTTTTGCTCCTTACAGCAAATGTTCATTCCTTAGAACAAACCACATTCTATCAGCATTTGCACATCTTAGAATGTCCTTATCTGTTCCCTGCGTGTTGCACAAATTTAGGGGTGGGATTCAGCCAGTTCGGACAATCAGCTGACAGCTAACTGGTTCGCTCTGGCAATCTGGTTGGCCCGCCGTTGCACTTTACTTACTTATCCTCTCAGCTGATTAGTGCAGCAGAGCAAATTGCTGCATCTCAGCTGTGTTACTCCCCAAGAAGTTAGGTTAGGTTAGCTTTATTCAGCTTGTATGCTGCCCTACTCCCGGAGACTCAGGGCGGCTAACAATAAGGAGGGAAGGGGTACAAAATAAAAACAACAATTAAAAATTCAGCAACAGTCATAACATCAGATGGGGCTGGATAATTCAACAGCCCCAGGCTTGCCGGAACAGCCAGGTCTTAGTTGCTTTGCGGAAGGCTGGAAGGGTAGTAAGGGTCCGGATCTCAACGGGGAGATCGTTCCATGGGGCAGCCACAGAGAAGGCCCTCTCCCGGGGAGTCACCAGCCGACATTGGCCAGCAAATGGGATCTGGAGGAGGCCTAGTCTGTGGGATCTAATAGGTCTTTGGGAGGTGATTGGCAGGAGGCGGTCTCTCAGGTAACCAGGTCCGATACCATGTAGGGCTTTAAAAGTAACGACTAGCACCTTGAATCGTGTCCGGAGACCAATGGGAAGCCAGTGCAGCTCGCAGAGGATAGGTGTAACATGGGTACCGAGGTGCACCCACAATCGCTCGCGCGGCTGCATTCTGGACTAGCTGAAGTCTTCAAACACTCTTCAAGGGCAGCCCCATGTTACAGTAATCCAGTCTTGAGGTGACGAGGGTGTGAGTGACTATCCGAAGGGCCTCCTGGTCCAGGTAGGGCCACAATTGGTGCACCAGGTGAATCTGGGCAAAGCTCCCCCTGGTCACAGCCGACAGATGATGTTCTAGAGTCAGCTGAGGATCCAGGAGGACTCCCAAATTGCGAGCCCTCTCTGAGGGGCGTATAATTTAATCCCCCAGGCTGAGAGATGGAATAGCTGGATCAAACTGGTAAAACTGTGCACTCATGCAGCACTGAATTGGTTTTAATTCAGCAGGATCCCACCACTGCACACATTTGCATACTTACTATAGTTTTTTTTATCATTTGTTTAGCTTCCATTCGTTTATTCCATTTTCTGCCAAGCAAAGCTAGTTAGTACTTCTCAGATACATTAAGTTTCAGATTCATACTCCTTGTAGTATCATGTGAGGTATCTAACTGCAATTAGTTCAGTTCTCAGCCAATGAACGAATATCATCTCATGCCTAGATACAGATTTATTCATGTCCTCTACCAACTCACCTCTAACGTTCTAACAAGTATTTCTTATTTCTTTAAAGAGAATTACATTAAACAATCAAAGTGTTATCCAATATCCTTTTCTCATTTCCTGCTAAATGATGAACTGGTCTCTAAGTATTCCATTTATTCTCCTATTTTTTCCTTACTTTATATCCCACTCCTGCCACATTCATCAACATTTTCAACTTTATCCCCATGCAGAAACGTTCCATAAATTAAGCTTACTCACTTTATCATAGATCAGAGGTCTCCAGACTTGGCAACTTTTAAACTTGTTGGCAACTTTTAAACTTGTTGTTCAACTCCCAAAATTCATGCCTGGCTGAAGAATTCTGGGAGTTAAAGTCCCCGAGTCTTAAAGTTTCCCGGTTTGGAGATCCTTGTCACAGACACAACTTATTTTGGTTATTGACCAATAACCGGTACATTCTATAAAATGAATAGCACAATCCTATCCACTGTTTGCAACCATTTGTGAGTGAAGCTTACACATATTGTAGCAAAATTTTGCCACTTTTAGACAATTACATGTTTCACAGAAACAATTAAATTAAAAGTTAAAAGTGCAATTAAAAGTTATCAGAGTGCTCCAGGGATTTAAATAAAAGAAGCAGTGGTGGTATTCAGTCGGTTCGGACCGTTCAGTTGAACCGGAAGTGGTGACCCGCGGGTGGGACAGCCCACCTGCCCTGGCTCTGTACCGTCTTATTGAGCATGTTTTCTAACCACGTGCGTGCATGCATGCAGGCCATGTGTGGGAGCAAAGCGCATGCACAGAAGGCTGCGTGCATGCTCACAGTTGAATTTAATTTGAATTTGAATGGATTTGTATGCCGCCCAATCCCGAAGGACTCTGGGCGGCTCACATAAAAAGACAAGTTAAAAAAATACTAGAAAATTTAAAATACAAAGACAAAGAAGTTAAAAGAACACAACCTGCACTCAGTTCTTAGTGGGGCTGGAACTCAATCAAGGATCAACAGCCCCAGGCCTGCCGGAACAGGCAGGTCTTAGTAGACTTTCGGAAGGCCGAGAGAGTGGGGAGGGTCTGGATCTCAGGGGGTAGATCGTTCCATAGGGCTGGGCAGCTACAGAGAAGGCTCTCCCCGAGGGACCGCGAGTCGACATTGTAGTCGACGGCACCCGGAGAAGGCCCACCCTGTGAAATCTTATCAGACGCTGGGAGGTATGTGGCAGGAGGTGGTGCATGGTGAACTGGTGGTCAAATTATGTGAAACCCACCTCTGAAAAGCAGGGTTAGCAACTGGTGGCAAAGGTCCCTGTAGAACTGGCAATACCGAAGAACATGGGCTGTGGTTTCTTTGACACCCATATCATAGGGCAATATTGTATTGTATTGTATTGTATTATTTGTATGCCGCCCTTCTCCGGGAGGACTCAGGGTGGCGAACAATTCAAGGGGGAAAAGGGGGAACATAAAAAGACAAAATACAAATAATAAAAGTAGACAACAGTAGCACAACCATACATGTCGAGAGGGGAGGGAACTCATCACCCCCAGGCCTGCCAGCAAAACCAGGTTTTGACGGCTTTTCAGAAGGCCTGGAGAGAGATGAGGGTCCAAATCCCTGCGGGGAGTTCATTCCAGAGGGCCGGAGCTGCCACAGAGAAGGCCCTTCCCCGGGTAATAGCCAGGTGGCATTGGCTGGTAGATGGCACCCGGAGGAGGCCAACCCTGTGAGATCTAATGGGTCTGTGGGATATGGGATTTCATCTGAGGTTTTCGTATATTTCCCTTCAAGGACAGCTGTGGGGAGAACATTCTATCGAGCTAAGGATATGGCTCTCCTGATTTGGCGAACTAACATTAATCATACATTTCTGTTCTGAAGAGCAAAAGTTTGTTCTACACATCTGCTGCCTGATATTTCTCAAATTTGGCTCATTGTCATCTTTAGTTCTCTCTTGATCAGAATGCTGCCAAACACCTTTTCAAGGACGCTTAACAAACTAATCCCCTAGGTAGGTTTTGCATTCATATCCGTTATTTTTCCTTTTGTATAAGGAAAAATTAATGTCCTTTTTTCCCATCAGGCACAAAGGCAGCCTTCACTACCGATTAAACAAATCACCCAGCTGCTCCATAAGAAAACTACATTCATATTTTAGCCTTTCTTCAGCTACGCCATCTGCCCTTGCCGGCTTTAGAGCAATTTAGCATTCTCACCACATAGTCAGGCAAATCTTGTGATTTGCAGGTTCTGTATTTGGGAATTTGCTCATTCCCGAAAATGTTTGTTGGCAACTCCAAAGTCAGTATTTATGACGCTGTTGGAGGAGTGGGTTCTGGATTCTTTTACTGCCGCTTCACTCAGGGATGTGCTTTGGGTGCCTGAACGCATGCGTAGTAGTGAAAAAATTACTTCTGCACATGTGCAGAAGCAAAAACAAGATAAAACCGGTTTGGAGGCGTAGGCGGCCGAGTTACTACCTACTCGGCCGAACCGGTCTGAACCGGTAGGAACCCACCTCTATGCTGTTGCATTTATTCAAAGTAAAGCAGAGCAGCAAAACAATGGAATCATCTCAGTGGTGGGTTTCAAAAATTGTTTGAACCTACTCTGTGGGTGTGGCCTCCTTTGTGGGAGTGGCTTGCTGCCCAGGTGACCGGATGGGAGTGGCTTGCTGCCCAGGTGACCGGATATGAAGATGCCGACGACACTTGTCAGAACCACCTTAAATTACCTCACACACAGCACTGGCATGCATAAGAATATGATGTAAACTTGTTTTTTAAAAGGCATCTTTGGTTTGCGTTAAAACAACTTCAACACACGCAATGTTCTGATTGCACCACAAACGCAGTAGTCACCCTTACCTTTCACAGAGGCACTGAGTTTTATAAATAGGAGCATGATAGTGTAGAATAATCACATCCAAGGACCAGTGGTGGGTTTCAAACAATTTTGGAACCTCTTCTGTAGGTGTGGCCTGCTTTCCGGGTCCACTGGTGGAACCTCTTCTAACCGGTTTGGTAGATTTGACGAACCGGTCTACCGAATAGGTGCGAACTGGTAGGAACCCACCTTTGAATCACCTGATGGACATATTCCTGGCTGAAGATTCAGCATTTACTAATTCAGTATCTATGGCACTATTACAGAATATAATTACTAGGAATAACTGTGTATAGCTTCCCCCCCTCTTTCTTGGAGACTAACATTTATCACATTCTTTTCAACATCACTCTTCAAGGTACCACTTCGTTCCCATACACATCCTTAAAATACTCATGCCAGCCTCCCTTATTTCATTGTCACTCCAAATCATTTCATTATTATCCTCATCCCAGGAGAAGCTCTTGGTGGCACCCTATTTTCATAAAGTGAAAGGAACCAGAGGTGAGAGTTGTGTTTGTTTTGTAGCTTCTGCCATAGGGAACCGTCTCCTCTAAAGTAAACCTTGCTCCATCTTTACAGCATTCAAGTTTTACTTAAAACGGAATTCTCCCAGAGTTTGGTATTTGCATGCTGTTGCCGTAATCGTTATTTACATCATCTGCTATTTTGTTCATGATTGGTTTGATTATTCATTGCATTGATTTTATATTGGTTATTTCTACGTACTGGCAATGCTTTAATTGTGGTTGTTGATTATGTGTTACTCTGGAGGTTTAACTGTCGATTTGTGAGTATAAACAGCTGTGATTCCCATTGGATTCAGCAGTATACCATGACATCAATAAGTAACATAATAAAATTAAAATCTTCATTCACTCTGCCGGGACTAAGTTATTTAGAGTAGGCGGGAGCAGTGAAGGAGAAGGGTGAGAAGAGACTTCAGCCAGCAAGGTGGAAGAAGTCTCTTCCACCTTGCAGAGTTGAGCTCACTCAACCTTGACTCCCCCTTATGTTAGTCGCAAAGTCATGTCCACCCATCCTGACCCACATGGACATGTTCCTCCAGGCCTTCCTGTCTTCTACCATCCTCTGGAGTCCATTTAAGTTCACGCCAATTGCTCAGTGATCCATCCAGCCACTTCATTCTCTGTTGTCCCCTTTTCTTTTGCCCTCAATCGTTCCCAGCATTAGGCTCTTCTCCAGTGAGTCCTTCCTTCTCATTAGGTGGCCAAAGTATTTAAGTTTCATCTTCAGGATCTGGCCTTCTAAACAGCAGTCAGGGTTGATCTCCTCTAGGTCTCCCTCTTATCATGTGCTAAAGGGCTCCCAGGCTGTGCTTTTTGGTGGGAGAAGCCTAGAAGAGGTTCTCCTGAAACCCATGCTGAAAGAAGTATGAAGCCTGGGTAGCTCCTCAATGATTCTAGGTGGCTTCAGGCTGATTACTTCTTCTGCATCTTGTTATGATGTCTTGAAGCCCATCCTGGATTTAGCCAGCCTGGGAGACACTTTGAACTCTTTTGGAAGAGTCCCCTCAGACATCTCCGATAGCATGAACTCTACCAGGGAAAAATGTGAAAGGCTGCAAAGCAGACCAAAGAAAGCCACGTGGTCACTTTGCTTCAAGTGAATGCTAATTGTAATAGTAACAGCCCTTAGACTTATATACCATCTCACAGTGCTTTACATCTCTCTCTAAGTGTTTATAGAGTCAGCCTGTTTCTATCAATCTGGGTCTTCATTTTATCGACCTCGGAAGGATGAAAGGCTGAGTCAACCTTGAGCTTGGTAAGATTTGAACTGCCAAATTGCAGACAGCTGGCAGTTGGCAGTCAGCAGAAGTAGCTTGCAGTACTGCATTCTAACCACTGAGCCACCAGTACTAATTTAAAGTTCTGTGTCGTTCTAATAGCTGCACTTTGCTCATTGCTATGTAAAAAAATGAGAATGCATTGCATCAGCCATAAATGGATTAAGTGGCTTCTTGTGCTTTAGATTTGGGGGTATAATTGCAGAGGTGCGGTGTGGGAAAAGTTGATAGGTGATGGGAACGGAAGTCAGAGAATAGTAGAGCAATGCTATGCTTGCTGTTACAAACCTCTGTTTGGGTGTGGCACAAGGGTATAGCACTACCTATAGCATCTGGTAGATTGACCATGCTGATAAGACTGAATTGGTGGAATTCACCTTTTTGAAATAAAAAAAATATTTTGCACAGTAATCCCTTTAATGCATTAGCACAGCTAGCAAAAGCTAGTTATTGTCTTGATCAGGGATTTCAGCCATCAGAAACACTTCTGATTTCCTGGAGGAAAAAATCACATGACATCAGAGATAAAAGGATTCCCCCCCCCCCAAAAAAAAAAAAATTGGGATAAGCAACTGAGACAGAGATGAATGAACCTCCACATCATCTAGTGCAGTGTTTCTCAACCTTGGCAACTTGAAGATGTCCGGACTTCAACTCCCAGAATTCCCCAGCCAGCATTTGCTGGCTGGGGAATTCTGGGAGTTGAAGTCCAGACATCTTCAAGTTGCCAAGGTTGAGAAACACTGATCTAGTGAGCTTCAAGTCCAAGGGGTGGGCCCAAGCTGGGCCTTCTCCTACTATTTCACCAGATTTAAAATATCTACCCTTGATCCCACTTTTCAGTTCATAATTCATGTCTAGAGAGATATGTTCAGATGACTCCCCAAAACAGCACAGTGAATCAGCTAAAGCAAAGTGATGTGTGTGTGTGGGGGGGGGAGAGAAGTCATTTAATCAAATCATTGCTCTTTGAGTTAATGGACCAATTTCATGAAATTTTGATGGCCTGGTGAAAGCCCGGGCCGTACCCTCAATACTTCATTGCCAGCTCCATTTGAGAATTTGTTGCATCTTGCTAGTATATCAATTGTCTGGAAGCATCTTCTACAGTGGAGCCGATGGAAAAAAATAGAACAAATTAATAGGATCTGGCAAGAATGAAGGAGAGACGAAGGAGAGCAGCAGATGGGATTATTTCTGAATGCAGTTTTCAGTCTACATCTGAAGCCAGGTCTTCCTGAGTAAACCATGAGACAAAAAAACTGTACATGACTTTAAGGAAGAGTTGGACAATCTTTGATTTATTGACTGTGTGCTAATGGGTTGAGTAGGCTGAGCCAAACATTGCTGGCCTACTTTGAGAGCTGATGGAGGAACTGGCTAACTCAAATTGTATACTTTCTAAACTCGAAATATCTGAACACTCTTTCCCATGGGAGTGTTTGGGAGAAAATGGTAATTTTTTTACTGTACTGCTTAGAGATTTCAAACATTAAAAAGCCAACAATACTAACTGTGACTACACAACATCACTGTTTCTAATCCACTAAGTGATAACAATAGCAATAGCAGTTAGCATTTATTTATTTATTTATTTATTTATTTATTTATTTATTTATTAGACTTATATACCGCTTCATAGGGCTTTCAGCCCTCTCTATTTATTTATTTATTTATTTTATTTATTAGACTTATATACCGCTTCATAGGGCTTTCAGCCCTCTCTAAGCAGTTTACAGAGTCAGCATATTGCCCCCAACAACAATCCGGGTCCTCATTTCACCCACCTCGGAAGGATGGAAGGCTGAGTCAACCTTTGAGCCGGTGAGATTTGAACCACCGAACTGCAGAACTGCAGTCAACTGAAGTAGCCTGCAGTGTTGCATTTAACCACTGCGCCACCTCGGCTCTAATAGCAGTGTATAGTGTAGCTCACCCTTGCTTTAGGGCAGAGATGTCAAACTCAATGTCATTGAGGGATGCATCAGAGTTGTGTTTGACTCGGGGGTCTGGGGTGGGTGTGGCCAGGGTGGGTGTAGCCAGCTTGATGCCACTTGCATAAAGTGGCACCTGTGGTGACTCAAGCGTTTTGCCAGCCTTCTGCAGCCCTCTGCCAGCAGAACTTGGAAGGGGCACCAGTGGCCCTCACAAGCTCCCTTTCTGGCTGCAATGGCCTCCTGCAACCTCTGCCGTGGCGGGCCAGATCCGGCCCCCGGGCCTTGATTTTGACACCCCTTCTTTAGGGTGATCTAATTATTCAGGACCATTTGTTCCGATATCATTTAAAGAGACTGATGGAGAGTCCATCAAAATAGCAATAGCAATAGCAATAGCAATAGCAGTTAGACTTATATACCGCTTCATAGGGCTTTCAGCCCTCTCTAAGCGGTTTACAGAGTCAGCATATCGCCCCCAACAACAATCCGGGTCCTCATTTTACCCTCCTCGGAAGGATGGAAGGCTGAGTCAACCCTGAGCCGGTGAGATTTGAACAGCCGAACTGCAGAACTGCAGTCAGCTGAAGTAGCCTGCAGTGCTGCATTTAACCACTGCGCCACCTCGGCTCTTGGCGCCCACCAATACGTTTCCTGGCATCTGCCAATTTATTAACCTCTGACTGTTAGATCAGGTAATGGATAGGCACACACAGGCTAACGGTAACAACAGCTTTTTTATTAAATGCAACAAGTGAGAACAATCCAGCGAAGGTTGAGTCTAACAGCAGCCCTTTTATAGGGAGCTGTCAGACCCTTCGACCAATGAGATTAAACTTCTGTTCCCGCCGGAACAGAGGACCTTGGTGGAAACCACTATAGTTGAAGCTAGTATGTAACACTGACCTTTGCAACTTCACAATGAGCCTGATCCAGCATTTACTTAAGAAGGTCTGGAGTGAAACTGCAATGGGATTTTGGGTTCATGTCTGACTGATAACAGCATTTTAAAGTTCTAATTTAGTATATCTTCACGTTTTATGGCAAGTATTTATGACTAGTATAAGTGATACTAAAATTTCCCCAGAGTTGATATTTCTGGAGATAAAAAAATATATATCCTGAATCAAACTCTCGGGAGTACAGCAATTGCCCCATCAGGAAACAAGTCCTTTGCAAATTCAGAAATGAAGTAGCATTTTGAAAAGCAGTGCCCAGCGTTTTTAAAGGTATACTTTAAAAAGAAATTGCTTTTTTTTTAAATTGGAAAGTTGATAATGACCTGTGCTTTATGTTCAGACAATTGCTTCATCGTATCTTTTGAAATGTTAATGAATTCCCAGTCGTTGTAAACATGAGTGCAGCTTGATAGATGTCCCTTCCCAGTCTATTTATTAAAGGAAGCTTTTGAAAATAATGATAGTTCCTGCTGAATATTATTTAAGAAGATGTGATTCAGTTGCGCGATTGAAATGGAGGTGATATCTTTTGCAATGGAAATTGGTGTTTTGGTGGTGGGAGAAGGAATGCTACCTATGTGGGGAGAGAGAAAATATAAAGTTTTTCACTCTTGCTTGTGCTGATGCTTACTTGGGAGAGGGAAACATTAACAAAAACAGCCTACATTAAATACTTCAATTTGTTGGATATATCATTTGCAAATGGGATGATTCTATCTCCCTTTCTATCATCTAGCAAAATAAAGTAGTAGTAATTCACATTCGGTTGCAGAACCTGCAGTTGGAGATGGAGGCAGGGTCAAATGCATCATTAGTTTGGAATCACTATGCTTCTACAACAGACTCAAGTCCAGCCCCCTGTGAATTCACTTGACTCTAGTGCCAATTTGGCTTGACCATTAGAAGATCAGATTCTGGTCTTATAGGTAGCATAAAATAAGCGTTTAGTGTTTTGAATTCCTGTTTCTGATTTCTTGCTCAGTTGCCTGGGTTTCTGAGCAATTTTTACCAATACTGTATTTTTTCAGCAAAATAAAACAAAACCTGCCATATTTCAAAACTAAACATCATGATGTTGTTAGCTGCAAAGTTTGTCTGACCCATCACAACCCCATGTACAACGTTCCTGCAAGCTTTCCTGTCCTCTACCATCCTCCGGAGTCCATTTAAGATCACACTGACTGCTCATTCTCCACCTCATTCTCTGTCATCCCCTTCTTTTTTTGACCTCAGTCATTCCTGTTAAGTATATCTCCTTTTGAAGACTAGAGTTGAGTAGCAGAAGGTAGTAAGGAATGTGCCACTGAATAGTCACACTATCAATCATAGCCGCCGAAGTTAAAACAAGGATAACTTTACTTGCGTTAACAAAAATAAAGTAGGATAAACCTTCTCCAAAACAAGAGATAAGTAGTCTTGAATTGTATACACAGTCTATGATACAACACGTTGGTTTACAGATGCTCAACTCACGATTCACCATGTAGACAGGTAACTAACATACAGAGTAGCCACCATCCAATACACAGTATTCAACTCCAAAAATAAGCACGGAGAACATACAGGAACAACCAGGAACAAAACAGTAGTAGTATATGTAAATATGTATAAGATACATATTTCTAAAAACAAAGGGACCGAAACTGTGAAAACAAATCAACCCAGAAGCTGAAGCCATCATTTCATACGTTGAAATTTTATTTATGTTTAAAAAGTGTGATGTACAAATGTATCTACGATTCCCACCTATGTAATTACCTATTCTGTCGTTCTCATTTGAGGTTGCTCTCCTTACAGGCAATTCAAACTCCAGCCTCAAGTGATTTGTGGAAATGTTGCGAGTTGCCTTTGAATATTCATTCTTTAAAAAAATCTGATTTGGATCAGGAGCCTTGGATAGTGGCTGCAACTATTATTAACTTGGCTGCACAGAATCTGCTAGGCCAGCTTTCTCTCTTTGAAATATTTAAATCTTCCTAGTTGTAATTTAACAGAGCAATTAAATGCTGATTAACAAGCAGATTTTTCAAGTACACTCAACTCCCTTCAAAATCGATGATCTTCCTGTGTTAATTTTAAGTGAGCTCAGCCCTTGTACCAGTTTAAAGCTCCCTTTTCTTTATTTAATTGAATTTGAGATGTATCTCAGCAATGGCCTTCTCCTGATGTTTGCCTGTTCTGCAAAATTACTGTATTTTTACAATATGTATAGGTCAGCACACTTGGGGTTTGTGTGTGTGTGTGGGGGGGGGGTGTCTCCTTTGGGAAAATGAATAATTATTATTTCTAAGACAAGGTATTCCGGTTTTGAAATAAGGGGGAAATCTAGCCCGAGGGATTTATAAACATGCACCTGTTCAAAGATTTTTTCCCCTTCATTTTGTTAAAAATACGCTTTACCAAAAATTGTTTCTCCTGCAAATTCATTCTTTATTTGTGCTCAGGAATGCCATTGGGGCTATCATTCTTTGCCCCCTGTACCCCAATCTGGCTAAATTGTCTGGCATATCATCCGCCTTCCCATTTGCCAATAATTTGTCGTGTGATTTCTCCACAATATCTGTGAATCCCAAATGTTTTTCTTCCATAGAGCTGACTATAACCTTGGCATCCAGAGAGAGATCTTCAGACAATTATTGTCAGGGCTGAGATAAATGAAGACTGGGCCTAGAGAATGCCAAGTAGTCAGTGGACTTTCTGAGTGAAACTGGCCCATTTGCTACATGGGGCATGCCTAGAGATTTTGCTTCTCTATGAATTAAAAAAAATATATATCCCCCCCCCCTTTTCTTTCACTGAAAAAGAAAGAGGCAAGGATCAAACATTTCCCCTTTTCAATGCTTATACCAGTGACCAGTCCAAATACTTTGGCCATCTAATGAGAAGGAAGGACTTACTGGAGAAGAGCCTAGTGCTGGGAAAGATTGAGGGCAAAAGAAGAAGGGAACGACAGAGAATGAGGTGGCTGGATAGAGTTAACAAAATAGTAGGCGTGAGCTTAAATGGACTCTGGGGGATGGTAGAGGACAGGAAGGCCTGGAGCAACGTTGTCCATGGGGTTGCAATGAGTCGGACACGACTTCATGACTAACAACAACAACAGCAGTTCAACGAACTCCCCACCGAAATTCGGACCCTCACCTCTCTCCAGGCCTTCCGAAAAGCCGTTAAAACCTGACTGTGTCGGCAGGCCTGGGGTTGATGAGTTCCCTTCCCCTCTCGAATCGTGTGGCTGTTGGTTGTTTTTAAATGCCCTGTATTTTGTAGTTTTTGTGTCTTTCCCTTCCCCTCCTTGGGTTTGTGCGCTGCCCTGAGTCCCGCAGGGAATAGGGCGGCATATAAATAAAATGAAACTCAAACTCAAACTCAAACTCAAACATTTATTCCCTTATATTTGTGGATATTTATCTGATGGCTTGCAAATCACCTCTCAACTGCTGTAGGGCTGATTTGAAAGAGAAGGTAATTTTTGAAATAATTTACAAAGTGCACCAAAGAGCTTCCATGGCTCCAAATCAGAATTGTAGATCAAGCATGGTGGTGGTATTCTGGGAATCCCCTTGGAGCCTCAGCAAAGTCTGAGAGAGCTGTGCGGCATTTGACCCAGTGAGGAAGAGGAAGGTCCTAAAATTGAAACTGAGGACTTTTCACCTCATTCAGCAGAATGAAACACTACATAGAAAGCAAAGAGGATCTCCAGTCAAAAAAAAAACAAAAAACCCAAATATTTAAAAGCACAGGATGAACTTGTTGGAATGCAAGTTTGATTCACCTCTGAAGCAAGAAAATGCCATTTGGTTTTTGTAAGAGAAATGAGACATTTCGGAAATTTGCATCACTCGGTGTTGGCTTGCAGAGACTGGAGCACGTGCCGACCAAGAGGGGGTGAACCAAACTGTAAAGAGAACTCTTCACACCACTGTGAAAACAATTGTTGGTGCTATAGTGGTGTGGTAATGGTGTTTGGCTAGCATTCTGGATTAAAGTTGCTCTGCCAGCAGGTTGGACTTCACCGGATTCTACTTTGGGTGTATCATATGAGAAATCGTGGGAGGTTCATCACTGAAAGTTTTCAAGAAGAGACTGGGCTGCCATCTGCCAGAAATGGTGTATGGTTTCCTGCTTGGGTGTGGGGGGTGGGTTGGAGTAGATGACCTACAACAGTGATGGGTTTCCATTTTTTTACTACCAGTTCCCTCGTGCATGCGATGCTTCTGCGCATGTGCATAAGCATCTGGGCAGGTGGGCAAAACCTCCCGCTGCTGCCACTACCAGTTTGCCCAATCCAGGCCAAACTGGGAGCAACCCTACACGGTCCCTTCCAACTCTGTTAATCTGAATCTGAATATCCAGGCTACTGGTCCAGATAATTACTGGATGGTATAAAGATTGAGAAAGATCCATTTGCTACCATCTGATGGTCATCCAAACCTACAACTCAGGTAGAGCTGCCTTATTCTACTCAATAGTAAATCTTAATAGCAATAGCAATAGCAATAGCGATAGCAGTTAGACTTATATACCGCTTCATAGGGCTTTCAGCCCTCTCTAAGCGGTTTACAGAGTCAGCATATCGCCCCCACAGTCCGGGTCCTCATTTCACCCACCTCGGAAGGATGGAAGGCTGAGTCAACCTTGAGCCGGTGAGATTAGAACCGCTGAACTGCAGATAACAGTCAGCTGAAGTGGCCTGCAGTACTGCACCCTAACCACTGCGCCACCTCGGCTCTTTTTTATTATCTAATTATTAGATAATATTTATTATCTAATTATTTATCTAATTATTAGTTTCATTCTGCTTCAGCCACTTGCAATGTGAGCTGATTATTACTCATTGATTAAGAGATCTGTTGAAGACTGATTTTGAAGTATGGTATTAACTTATTAATTATTTCATATTGCACTTTAACAGGGAATTGAAAACAAAACTGACTGAAAGGCTGCATCACCCTTTTCCATTATGAACTGCCATACAATGAATGTGGACACCAAACTCTTTATTTATTTCAAAATAAGTTCATTCTAATTCCTCCCGTCAAAACCACATTGAGATGTAGCCACAAGTCTGGATCATTCTATGTGGTGGACGTGCCCCATCACAAGGAAATACTGGTGCAAAATTCGGAAATGGTTGGGAGAAATTACAGAGTGAAAAATAGAACTGAAACCAGAAGCATTCTTATTAGGACTACTAGACCAAAAAATGGATAAACAATCTCAATACATAATCATACACATACTCACTGCAGTCAGGATGGCTTTCGCACAAAACTGGAAAAAAATCAATACAGCCGCAGATGAAACAATAATTAGAAAAGTACTCGAATGTGCAGAGATGGACAAAATGACCGTGACCCGACAAATGCACGCCCGACAACAGCGCAGCCGACAAAACTGTGGTGATAAAACCGCGATGTCGACAGCGCGCCCACAAAGGCGCGTCAACAAAAGAGCACCAACAGAAGCGCGATTATGGTTAAGGTAAAGGTTAGGGTCAGGGTCAGGTTTAGGGTTAGGTTTAGGGTTAGGGTTAGGGATAGGGATAGGGATAGGGATAGGGATAGGGTTAGGGTTAAGGTTAGGGTTAGGGTTAGGATTAGGGATAGGGATAGGGATAGGGATAGGGATAGGGTTAGGGTTAGGGTTAGGGTTAGGGTTAGGGTTAGGGTTAGGGTTAGGGTTAGGGTTAGGGTTAGGGTTAGGTTTAGAGCGTGCTTCTGTCAGTGCGCTGTTGTCGGTGCGCTTCTGCACTCATTCGTCGGCGCGATTTCAAGCTCGTGTTTTTTTCCCAGTGGTTTTGTCGGCGTGCTTTTGTCGGTGAACCTAAAATGACAATAGAACTAAAAGAAAGAGAAGAATCGGATTTTTATAAAATATGGAACAAAATTTATAAGTGGCTAGAAAACAGAAGCCAGAACAGAAAATAGAGAATGCAAATATGTGGTCATATAAATAATCAATATTATTATAAGTGTTAGCATTACTGTTGTTATATTATAAGACAAGGTTAAAGCAATAGGAAGGCAATGTAGAATGGAGGATTATAAAAGCTAAACCGGAAAGCTGATAGAGAAGGCTGTATAATTACTTTATATTGTTAGGTATGTTTTGTGTTTTGTTTGTTCTTGTGGTGTTTTTCTTTCTGTTTTTAAAGATTAAAACATTCAATAGAAATTACTTTAAAAAAACCACATTTCTTTCACTTCAGAAGAATTATTTAATTTTGCATTCAGTATTTTAAAGCAATAAAACTTAAAGATGCAGAAATAATCCTGCCCCTTACAGACCTCTTAGGAATGGGGTGAGGTTGACAGTAGACAGTCTCAAGTTAAAATTTGGTGAGTTTTAGAAAGAAGCCACAGAGTTGGGTAGCACATTCCAGGCATTGACCACTCTGTTGCTGAAGTCGTATTTTCTGTAATCGAGTTTGGAGCGATTTACCTTGAGTTTGTATCTATTGCGTGCTCATAAGTATAAGCATAATCTTTATTGTCATTGTACTTTAATACAACGAAATTGGTTTTAACCTCACTGGTGCAAAATTATAACAGAAACGAAAAAAGAAAGAAAAAGGAAAAAAAAAAACTAGAGTGCGCATGGAGTGATTGTGGTTGTTTTAAAAGTCTCACAGCCGAAGGATAGAAACTATATTTAAACCTGTTTGTTTGGCTGGCTATACTTTGATGTCTTCTGCCTGATGGTAGAAGTGCAAAGAGACAGTGACGAGGGTGTGAATCATCTCTGAGTATCTTCCTTATTCTGCTAAAGCAGCGAGATCTGGAGATGTCATCCAGTGGTGTCAGAGGGCAACCAATTTCTTCGGTTTCTTGTACCGAATTGATCACTCTCTGTAGTGCCTTGCTGTCCGCAGCTGTTAAACCAGTGTACCATACTGTAATACTATATGTGAGAACACTTTCTATGGTGGACCAATAGAAAGAGGTCATCATGCATTGTTCCACCTGATTTTTTTTGCAGGACTCTAAGAAAATGAAATCTTTGTTGGACCTTCCCATCACCAGAGACATGTTGTTTTTCCAAGTGAGAGCTTGACTAATAAGCACTCCCAAGAATTTAAAAGAGAAAACCCTCCACACAGCCCCCCTCAATATACAGTGGGGCAGGTTCCTCTCTGTGCTTCCGGAAATCTAGCACCATCTCCTGTGTCTTACTAGTATTTAGATGTAAATTGTTTCTTGAGCACCATGCAGATACCTTCTGGACTTCTTCCCTGTATGCTGATTCGTCCCCTCCAGTTATGAGACCCAGCACTGTTGTGTCGTCTGCACACTTTATTATGATGTTGGATGAATCAGAGGATATGCAGTCATATGTATGCAGCGAGTACAGGTATGGGCTGAGCACACAGCCCTGAGGGGAATCTGTGCTGAGCTTCAGCGTGGAAGATGTAAAGGACCCAACCCTTATTGTTTGTGGACGACCCGTCAGGAAGTCTTTGATCCATTCACAAGTGAGGGGAGGGAAATTCAGGTTAGTCAACTTTTCAATGAGAATTCCTGGTAAGATGGTGTTAAAGGCCGAGCTATAGTCTATAAAAAGCATTCTGACATAATTCCCAGTTTTCTCAAGGTGGGCCAGAGCACATGTATTGTTGTGGTTGAAGCTGAAGTAGTCATTGACAGGTAGGACATTGTAGCAGATAATTTTGTGTACTACGCTTAGGTCAGACTGAAGGCAGTGTAGTTCTAAGTTGTCTAAGACCAAAATTTCAAGTTTGGTGGCATAAGGTATTCTATTGCGAGCAGAGGAGCAGAGGACTCTTCTCGTGAAATATCTCTCGACTTGCTTGATTGTATTAATGTCCGATATGCAGTGTGGGTTCCAGACAGATGAGCTGTATTCGAGAATAGGTCTAGCAAAGGTTTTGTATGCTCTGGTTAGCAGTACAGTATTACCAGAGAAGAAGCTATGTAAGATTAGGTTAACAACTCTTAATGACTTTTTGGCAATGTTATTACTTGGGGCTCTGGCATGCATTCATCTGTGCTTGCATCAGGATGGCTGATGCAAAGAATTCATGCTTTTAACTTGTGAGCCTCCCCTTTCCTCTGACCCCCTCCTCCATCCAATAACGAATGCTGGGACAAGCTTAACTGGAATGTCACAGCACTTTATTAGCAAGAAGCCAAAACCTCGGTGGTTGAAAGCCAAGCATAACAAACAGATAAGAAACTTGGCAGCAACTCAGACTTCGACATTCATGCTTTTAACTTGTGTGCCTCCCCTTTCCTCTGAATGTATGCATGTAAGGCTCAGAAGCCAGATCTCAGAAGGGAAGTGTTCTGACCCCCTCCTCCATCCAGTAACGAATGCCGGGACAAGCTTAACTGGAATGTCACAGCACTTTGTTAGCAAGAAACCAAAACCTCGGTGGTTGAAAGCCAAGCATAACAAACAGATAAGAAACTTGGCAGCAACTCAGACTTCGACATTCATGCTTTTAACTTGTGTGCCTCCCCTTTCCTCTGAATGTATGCATGTAAGGCTCAGAAGCCAGATCTCAGAAGGGAAGTGTTCTGACCCCCTCCTCCATCCAGTAACGAATGCCGGGACAAGCTTAACTGGAATGTCACAGCACTTTGTTAGCAAGAAACCAAAACCTCGGTGGCTGAAAGCCAAGCATAACAAACAGATAAGAACCTTGGCAGCAACTCAGACTTCGACAGGTAACAGTTTTTCCAGCGTTAGGAATGACGTTGAATCCTGCAAAACCAGGCTCCTCCCAGTCTCTCTTTAAATACTATCTTGAGAGGAGCCTAATTACAATCACCTGGGTCCAATTATCTTTGGTAACTGCGTAGCTCTACGTCGATCTGCCCGGCATTGCCAGGCATCCAGGAACAACTCCCTTGGCTCCTCCCCAATGCTCCAATGCAGGACTTCAGGATCACACTCCCTTGTCTCCTCCCCACTGGTCCAAGGCTCAGGCTCCTCCTGGTGGCCAACCAGCCTCTCTGCGCCCTGCTCGGAGTCGGAACCCTGTCCAGGGTCCTCCACGTCCTCCAGAGCCGACTCATAGGGCTCCTCGCTGTCGGAGTCTGGTGGCAGCTTCAACAGCTCCTGCTGGGCCATAATAGGAAGGGGCAAGTATATTTTTTTCCTTTTTCAGACTAAAAAAAATATGTCGTCTATGCTCAGGGCGAGTGAGGAGTGCTGACGTGTTTTCAATTGAAGTTCCCCAAATATTCTGCCTGCCAGCTGAGATCAAATACAGAATGTCGACAGAAATTAAACAGAACTGATTTGCAAAAGGAATTGTGATTGAAACTAAGTTCAGAAAAGAACACTTTGGCTGGTGTGGCAGCTAATGGTGATAGAATAATAAGAAACTTGCCTTTTTCCAATCATTGCACTTGCTGGCTTCGTACTTTTTCATTATGTCCTTCAATCAACACTTAGCTTTAAAAGGCTTTGTATATGGCAAGGCATGATTTCTAAACCACGTAGCACTTAGCACATTTAAAGAAAAAAAAATGGCTAACTGCTGTTTTATCTTTCAGGTAGATACAGTATGCCTGCGTCTTGTTTTATTAGTTTCATTATTTCTAAAAATTATTGTTCCAGTACTAAAGAAAATGATGCAGTTTGGAGAAGGATGGAGAAGGATTAAATAAATAATGTGCATGTTAAAATAGGTTTTCAACACAAAGTACTACACTGTTGTGCACTGTAGGGAAAACACACTAATTCGTCTTCTCTTCACTTTACTTTAGCTTTTATAACCTATATCACAGAAAGCTTTCAGAACAACCCAGGGAGAAAGCTAGGCAACAAATGTATTTTTTTATCCACAAAACCAGAGCAGCTGCTAAAATATGTGGGCTGTGCTCACCCACAATAAAATTGAGTGCGCCTAATGTCTAGAGCATAACCTGACGCAATCCTTGCAATATATATATATATGTATAGGCATCTTTAACACTGACATTACCAGGGGAAATTTGTTTGGTTTTTGAAGGCTGCATGCAGCGCTGTGTCAAGGGTGCACCAAAATACACATGCACATTCATTATGTCAGCATACATGCCCCAAATCAACTTCGCCCCTTAGTTATTTCACTGCATTTGGGAATGCCTTCCAGGGAACACCTGCACCCAGGGGTGGGCTTCAAAAATTGCAGCAATGGGTCTGCTGCCCTGTTGCTGGGTGGGTGTGGTCATGGTGGGCGTAGCCTTGTCGGCCTCCTGTACTATGGTGTGTTTGTGTGTGTGTCATTTTTTGCCCTCCCCGGGCTCTGGAGGCCTTCCTCGAGCCTCTGGGAGGGCAAAAAGTGCTTCCTCTGGGCTCTGAAGGCCTTCTGGAGGCTGGAAACCGGCTTGATTCTGGGCTTCCAGAACCTCCAGTAGGCCCATTTTCCCCCCTCTCTGAGCCTCCACGTAGACCCTAAACTTACCTGGCAGTGTGGAGACACCTGGGAGGAGAGAGAGGAGCAGGATGGGCATGGCCAGCCAGTGGTGGCATTTGGGGGTTCACCAAACTGGGCAGAATCCTAGCTAGAGGATCGCCTGAACCCGTGCGAACCACCAGCAGTCCACCCTTGTTTGCACCCTTACATCTCCATCTCCATGTCCTTTTCTGGCATAACATCCTAGCAGTCCCTGCTGAACTTCTAGAAGCTGCCTCCATTTCTATGGGGCGGGGCTAATGTATTAATATCACTGAAATGGATGTATTTGCTTAGCAAATGGTCATTAACTTTCTGGTTTTCTGTTCAAACTGTCTAGGTGAGCTTGTGACCAGTTTATAATTCAAGCAATATATCACAGGTATAGGTATGAATTTAGGCTTTTATTTGGTCCTTCTTGTAGTCCAGTTTGGCGTCTCCAATACCCGGTAGGCCAGTGGTGGGATTCAAATAATTTACCAACCAGTTCTCTACCCTAATGACTAGCTGGGTAGGCGGTGGTCATGTGATCATGAGGGCGTGGCCAAGTCAATGTCACTCAGGTCAATGGGGAATTTCGCCTTAGTTGTTACAATGGTAATAAGGGTTAACTGGAGAGACCAGTTCTCTGCCCTAATGACCAGCTGGGTAGACGGGGCTCGGTGGTCATGTGATTATGAGGGCGTGGCCAGGTCAATGTCACTCAGGTCGATGGGCACTTTTCCTTAGTTGTTACAATGGTAATAAGGATTAACTGGAGAGGCAGTTTCTGTAAGCAGGGCAATAAAGATGAGGCTAGAAACAACACCAGAATGTTTCCTGCCTGCCTTCCTTACAGGATTAGCCCTGGAAAGTGAAAAATAAGATTTCTTCCAAAAACCGATTCTCTGAACTGGTTAGAAAGTTACCAACCGGTTCTCCTGAATAGGTGCAAACCGGCTGAATCCCACCACTGCGGTAGGCCTTTCTGATATACTAGCTTCAGTGCATCTTCTTCACCAGGGGTGTCAAACTTGTGGTCTGCGGGCCGGATGTGTCATGCGCTGTCCATGCCCACCTCTGGTTTAGCGAAGGGGAAAAAGTTGTGATGTCACATGACGACAACATGGTACCACATGTTTGACACCCCTGTTCTTCACTGTCCTTCAGATAATCTACCAAAGCCCTTTTTTTCTTCAATCATCTACTTGAAATATTTCATACTCACCAGAGGTGGGTTGCTGCCAGGATTACTATCGGTTTGGTGCCCGAAAAAGTTTGCATAGTTGTGCTGGCTTCCTCTACTGCCAACCCCCCCTCCCCCCCCGGTTTGTCTCTGCTGTCTGAATCACTTCTGGCAATCTTTGATTTCTCTGCTCTGGGTAGGCCTTTGCAATTCTTCCAATTCTTCTGTGAATATTTTGTATGATAAATCAATGTTGATCTTCTAGCCTCTGTTTTGTTATTTATGGATGTTGTTCTTTCCAGAATTGGTCCATTTGTTTCAAATATCCGCTTCTTGTTGGGCTTAATGTATAATAACAGATAATTATTTCTTTGTAAGGATAAAGATCTTTTCTTCCAGTAGTTCTTCAGCTGTTGGCCCCTATTACTCAGCTAGCAATCCTGATTTTTCACCAGATGTCCAGAAACTCCAACATCTAGCATGGTTCCTGTAATCCAGGTGACAAACTTTGGTATGCTTTGGTTTCTGTAATTTATGTCTCCCCTTATGTTTTTTATGGGAGAGACACTGTTTGTCTGAGTCCTCTGATGGGACCTGTATAGTGGTGGGTTCCAATTTTTTTTTGAACTTACTATGTGGGTGTGGCCTCCTTTGTGGGAGTGGCTTGCCAGCCATGTGACCTGGTGGGAGTGGCTTGCCGGTCATGTGTTTTCTTTCTCTCTCTCTCTCTCTCTCTCCTTCCTTTTTTCTCTTTCCCTTTTTCCTTTTTTTCTTTCATCTCTCTCTCACTTTTTCTTTCTTTTTTTCTTTTTTTCTTTCTTCCTGTGTGAGTCTGTGTGTGTGTGTGTGTGTGTGTGTCTGTCTGTCTGTCTGTCTGTCTGTCAGTGGTGGGTTTCAAAATTATTTGGAACCTCTTCTGTAGGTGTCGCCTGCTTTCCGGGTCCACTGGTGAAACCTCTTCTAACCGGTTTGGTAGATTTGACGAACCGGTTCTACCAAACTGGTGCAAACTGGTAGGAACCCACCTCTGGACCTGTAAGTATGGTTGAACCTCTGGCCTAGCTCTCCTCTTCTTCAGAGAAACAACCTCCACAAGAACTTCAAGGTAGTTATGGTTCACTGCACAGTCAGGCAGAGCTATTGAGTCCTCCCCTAGGACCTGAAACAGGCAGATGCTAACGTTTTGATGGTTTTTGAGATATTGTCTCAGGGTGCAACTGTTGTGAATAAAGCTGCCTTTTGCAATTAATCAATGATGGATTAATCAATGAAGGAGAGAACTGGAAAGATTTCTGTGCTTGGCAGAGTAAACTACAGTAAGTCTCTTGCTCCACCATACTGTACTTGCCTTTCTATTGTGGCCCAGCAGGAGCCGCTGGAGCTGCCACCAGACTCCGACAGCGAGGGGCCCGATGAGTCTGCTCTGGAGGATGTGGAGGACTCTGGACAGGGTTCTGACTCTGAGCAGGGTGCAGAGAGGCTGGTTGGCCACCAGGAGGCGCCTGAGCCTTGGACCAGTGGGGTGGAGACAAGGGAGTGTGACCCGGATGTCAACAGTGAGTTGTTCCTGGATGCACGCCATCGAAGAACTAATAGGCGTCAGGAACAATTACACAATTACAGGAGGTAATTGCACTCAGCTGGTGGTCATTAGGCTCCTCTCCAGACTATAAAAAGACTACTTGTGCACACGCCCCTCTTGCAGAAGTCAACGCAGGAATGAATGTCCAAGAACATTGTTATGAGCTTGGCAGGCTGGATTGCTGCCAAGCCTTATCTGTGTTTATTGCTGTCCAAGCTTGTCTGTGCCGGTTTGCTGCCAAGGACCTGTCTGTCTGTTTATTAAATGCCGTAACTTATCTTTGGCTCGGAGTGTGTGTTGGTGTGGGATGAGGGGGGTCAGAACACTTTCACTCTTGGGGGAGGGGGAGACTTCAAGACAAACACAATATTAAGCAATTCAGTTTGTTCTATTTTCTGAGCTGTTGATAAACATACGGCAATATGTTGCATGGTCATTATTATGTGATACTGTATACTTCTCTTCCTGTTTTTCTGTCCACAGCAGAGGCCTTTGGATGATCAGAAGATTTATTATGTTTAGGGAGCATCTGCGTATTGAGCATTTTTAAACAGAAAGCATTCCTATGTTAAGCTGAGTCATGATTATGTCATTCTTTAATCCATGCAACATGCTGAATCTTAATTACAGAGGGTGGGTTTATGCAACAATCTAGACTTGTGTTTGTTAGCTAATTTATGGGACAGAATGTGACACCTATTCATTGCGGTGAGGGGAAGCTCCACGAGAACATGAAGGTAGTTATTATTATGATCTGTTGCTCAGTCAGTCAGATATTCAGGCTGGATTTGGCATTTTTATTCACCTATCAAGTCCTTCCCAAGAACCTGGAATGGGCAGGTGTTAATGTTTATTGGTTTTCTTGTTTGCAGACAAATGAAATTGCTTGCAGATCTTCCAAGGAACCATTGCTGCTACTTTGTCATGCCGTTGCTTGTAATGGGACAGGGGTGATCCTCTTGGAACAGCTAACCAAGTGATCCACCATTTCTACAGCTTTTTTGCAGAGACGGCACTTGCTGTCGGTTGCCATATTCTCAATTCTGGCCTTGTATGCATTTAGCCTTAAAGCTTGGTCTTGTGCAGCCAGATAGATTATCTGCTTTCCCTGCCACTGTTTTTTTTTAATAGCAATAGCAATAGCAGTTAGACTTATATACCGCTTCATAGGGCTTTCAGCCCTCTCTAAGCGGTTTACAGAGTCAGCATATTGCCCCCAACAACAATCCGGGTCCTCATTTTACCCACCTCGGAAGGATGGAAGGCTGAGTCAACCCTGAGCCGGTGAGATTTGAACCGCCGAACTGCAGATAACAGTCAGCTGAAGTAGCCTGCACTGCTGCATTTAACCACTGCGCCACCTCGACTCTTAATGTACTGGTCTTATAAAGCATTGTCTTCCTATGCCACTTTTCTGTTCTTTATTTGGTTTTTCTTGTAGGCCAATTTCTTCTAGGCCAATACTCCAATAGCCTTCCTGATATACTAGCTTCAGTGCAGCTTCTTCAGTCCCCTTCAGGTATTCTTCCAAAGCCTTTTTTTCCTTCTTCAATTGCCTTGCAAGATTCCACACTCACCTATTTTCCTTGGTAAATAGAGTCCGCCAATGACGTTCCGAGGATGAAAAACTTGAGTCTTTGTCATTTTCCCCCCCTAGTCTTCCTCTCCAGGGCCTTTAGATTCAGATTCAGATTTAGTTTATTTGTAAGCCCTTCTCCGGGAGGGACTCAGGGCGGTGAACAACTCAGAAGGGGAAAAGGGGACACAGACACAATACACGTAATTAAAATACACAAGAGTCATACAGCCATACAGGTCGAGAGGAGAGGGGAACTCATCAACCCCAGGCCTGCCAGCACAGCCAGGTTTTGATGGCTTTCCGGAAGGCCTGGAGAGAGGTGAGGGTCCGAATCTCCGCGGGGAGTTCATTCCAAAGGGCCAGAGCTGCTACAGAGAAGGCCCTCCCCCGGGTAGTAGCCAGATGGCATTGGCTGGTGGACGGAACCCGGAGGAGGCCGATCCTGTGCGATCTAACGGGTCTATGGGAGGTAATTGGCAGCAGGCGGTCTTTAGTTCTGCTTGAGTCCAGTCCCCTATTCCATCCATGCATCTAACGACTTGAATTCTCCCAGGCTTTAATTGCCTTGATGGTATTTCTTCCACTGAGTTTGAACGTAATTATTTTTTCAGTCAGTCTTGATCATCATTATATTAGTTAGATTTATATGCCATCCGATGCCCAGCAACTCATGCTACAAAAGATTGCTCCATTTTTCCAATTGTTATTAAAACTCTCTATAGTTTTTTTAGAGAAAACCCAGGTGAATTTACTTAGCTTTATATACAGAATCAAATACTGCACATGCTTAGATATATTTGTTAACATTACAGCTTTCCGATTCATGATTCATCCAGATAAACAAATGCAAAGTTTATGCTGGAGCTGAAAAAAAAAACCTTAGTTGCAAAAGTGATTAAAAATATGGACAGGTGATACTTAATCTGGTAGCAGCTGTCACAAAACTTTTATTATGCTGAAAGAGTTTTATGGGGGTGAATGTGTCACAGTAAAAGACAATATTCTCCTAGCTAATTAAAATCTATTATGATGGAAGAGCGATAATTGCCTTTCAGCAGCTTGAAGAAACCAGCTGCATATGAATTTCAAGAAAGAATTTGAGACGTAAAATGAAATTTCAGACATCCATATTTGTATCTCTATCCCAAAGAGGGCAACAATGGTTTTACAATAGAAGAAGATATAGAACAATTTACTCAGTTTCCATTGTTTTCAATGAAACTCAATCCCTAATAAGGATGTTTATGAGCCTTTTGTTTCCTTCTGCAAATATTTTTTTCTTAATCAACTATATTTGGCAATGAGACATCGGAGGAAAACTTTGATCTGAAGATGCATATATCATAACTTTGATCCATGTCAATGTCACAAATTTTATGTATCACTAAGTTCCAGTCATTCTTCTCTGGGTATGTAATTTTTAAATTTATTGCTAAGAAATGTAAATGCACTCTCATCTGTAACTCTCTCTAATAGAAGCATATTTTAAAGCAACAGTCTAGTGTTAATACAATTACTTCTAATATCTAATTTTTTTGCATACACCTTGTCAAAGCACCTGTGTTGGTATATATTTCCAGCTACATCTTTGTGCTCATTTTTCCTTAGAGAGCACTGAATATTAAGAACCCTCATTGGTGCTATTCATTAGTGTTCATTGGTGCTACCTGGAACCTGATCTGACATTTGATTGATTTCATTCCCATAGGAATCTGTGGCAGGCTTCTTTATAAAGTGAGTTGTCTCCTCACCCATGTTATACCTATGTTAGAAGTAGCTTAGGAACATAAGAACAGTCTGCCTGGTTCAAAACTGTTTACTTTAGTTGGTTATTATTATGTTCTCCAGCTTCTCAGACAAAGAGATTCCTTTCTAATGTTTGCTAAGAGTATAATCTGCTTTAGCAAAATGTCTTTCCCTTTAAGCTAGATTCCTCAGGAATATATGGATATACAGCTGTGATGGCGAACCTATGGCATGGGTGACAGAGGTGGCACGCAAAGCTGTCTCTGCTGGCACATGCGCCGTGGCCCCAGGGCAGATCTCCATGGCAATTCTTTCATGAGCTTTTGTTTCCATGCAAACAACCCCATGTCTGCTGCGCATGTGCACACTAGTGCATATCCGTGTGTGCATGCTCGTGCATGTCCACACGTGTGCATGTCCATAAATGTGTGCATGTCCATGTTCGCACATGTACATATGTATATGTCTGCACATTCACACACTTGCACATGTCCGTGCATATATGAGTTTGTGCATGTCCGTGTGTGTGCATTCGCGCACTTTCTCACACCTTTCAGTTTGGACATGCACACACACAGTTCAGGCACTCAGAGTCTTGAAGGTTCACCATCACTGATAGTATCTATAAAGGGTTCAGGTTTGTTCGTTTTTGCAACAAACTTTGGTACCATATTCTTCTGATCTATCTATCTATCTATCTATCTATCTATCTATCTATCTATCTATCTATCTATCTATCTATCTATATCTGTCTGTCTGTCTGTCTGTCTGTCTGTCTATCATCTATCTATATCTATCTATCTATCTATCTATCTATCTATCTATCTATCTATCTATCTATCTATCTATCTATCTATCTATCTATCTATCATCTATCTATCTATCTATATCTATCTATCTATCTATCTATCTATCTATCATCTATCTATCTACTATCTCTATCTATCTCTATCTATCTTTCTATCTATCTATCTATCTATCTATCTATCTATCTATCATCTATCTATCTATATCTATCTATCTATCATCTATCATATCTCTCTCTCTCTCTCTCTCACTCTCTCTCTCTCTCTCTCTCTCTCTCTCTCTCCCTCCCTGCCTACCTACCTACCTACCAGTGGCGGGTTCAAGATCCCGTTGCAACCGGTACAGTGTCCTCCACATGAACGTGGGCAGTGCGGCAGTGTGTGCACGTGCATGCATTTTACCATCCAGCGACGCCTCCGCGAGCCTCCGTGACACTCCAGCTGCTCGGCAGAGCGTCACACAGGTGCTGTATGTGCTGTGCATGTGCGCGGAAGCACCGAAGAGTTTAAAGACAGGTAAGGAGCGCGGGCGGGTGGGCGGGCCCTCCAGGCAGGCTCAAATATGCCTCTACCGGGGTGTACTGCCTGCAACCCACCATTGCTACTTACCTACCTACCTACCTACCTACCTACTGTACCTTGGTGCAATTTCTCCATCCATCCTACAGCCCTAAGGATTTCTTGGTGGGAAGGCGGGGCTTAGCAGTGAGAAGACGGACTTTCAGGCAGTTCCTGAATGACCATCTATACCGGGGTCTTTTTTGGACGATTCGTTTGAATCTAAGCTGTCCCGTAGAGACAGTGACGTGGGGGGAACTCCAGTGGTCCCAGAGATGTTCGCAAAATCTCTGGGAACCTAAGGAAAGCCTTCCTAATCCAGTGACTTCCAGATCAGCTCGATGCTGACTACAACTGCAAAAGCCCAGAGAGAGAGCTGGATATGAACATGTTGTTTGGTGTGAGTTTTAAATCCTTTTTTCTTGTTGGAAAGAGAACACTCTAAATTTGGAAACTTAGTTTAAAATAAGGCTGATAAGTGAGAAAAGCGGCGGCGATAAATGTTTGCCATTTGGAAGTTTATTTTTCTGTTCCTTTTTTTAATTCTTGGAAGCCGGTAAAAATTCGGCAACTAAAAGGAAGAAAGTATTCCATAAATTAGAGAAATTACAACTTGACATAATCTGTCTCCAAGAAGTACATATTCAAAAGAAATATGAACATTTACTAACTCAACCAAAGCTTGGGAAAATGTTTTCATCATTGGCAAATTGCAAGAAAAGAGGAGTGGTCTTTTATATTAAAGGCAGCATCCCAACAAAAGTAGTCTATGCAGAGGAAGAGGGAAGAATTTTGATGGTGGAAATTATGGATACCAAAAAGACACTCCTAATTGGAATCTACGCCCCCAATGAAAAACAAGATGAATTTTACAAAAAACTACACAAAAAAGTTTTGGAACTAGACTATGCAGATATTTGTATGATGGGAGACTTTAATGGCATTGTGAATCAAAATATGGCCTATAAAACACATAAAACAAAAAAATTAAATAGGAAGCTTCTGCCGAAATCTTTTTTTAGGATGACAGATGAACTAAATTTAAAAGATATATGGAGAGAAAGAAACGCTAAAAAAGAACAATATACCTTCTACTCAAATAGACATTCTTCATTCTCTAGAATAGACATGATATGGGTCTCAGCGGAGTTGAGCTCCAACATAAAAGAAATTGAGATTGAAGCAAGTACCTGGGCGGACCACAATCCAATTTTAACTAAATGGAAAGGCCAAAGGGCAAGATCTAGATGGACACTAAATAACACTATATTGAAAGAAAAAGAGTTTGTACAAAAAATGGAAAAAGAGCTAGTCCTTTTCCTTAAAGAAAATAGGAAAGAAGATACGTCGTTGCAGAATCTCTGGGATACAATGAAGGCTGTTATCAGAGGTTTGACAATAGATTACACAAGGAAGAGAAACTCAAAGAAAAGACAAATGCATAAAGCTCTAGACAATGACTATAAAATACTTGAAAGAGATCTACAGAGAGCACCACAAAAAAAGATGTTAAAATAAAAATGGACATAATTAAACACAAAATGGACCTATTAGAAAAGGAAGAACTGGCACAAAAAATTAGAGGTGCCAAACAGAATTATTTTGAAAATGCGAACAAACCAGGCAGGTGTTTGGCATATAAGATGAAAAAAGAGAGAGAAACAAAGAAAATACTTCAACTAAGAGATAAACAAGGAGAAATTCAGTATGGAAATACCGAAAAAAAAAAATATTATACATGACTACTACGTTAAACTCTATGAACAAGAGAAGGTGGAGGAGGGACGAGTCAAAAAGTATCTACAAGATGCCAATCTCCCCCAGGTACCAGATGAAACTAGAACAATGTTAGAAAGTAAAATAACAATGATGGAGCTAACAGAGGCACTTAAAAAACAAAATAATGGGAAAGCCCCAGGACCAGATGGCCTACCCGTGGAATTCTACAGAACATTTGAAGAAATATTGACCCTCCCACTCCTACAAGTCATGAATGAAGTGATGACTGAGAACCAAATACCGAAGTCATGGTCAGAAGCGTATATCACATTACTACCCAAGGAAGAGACTGATTTAACACAAATCAAGAATTATAGACCAATTTCTTTATTAAATTCAGACTACAAGCTATTTGCATCTATACTAGCTGAGAGACTTAAAAAATACTTAAATGGCTTCATCCATTCAGATCAAAATGGCTTTTTACCTAAAAGACAAATCAAAGACAATATGAGAATAATTTTGAATACCTTGGAATACTATGAGGCCCACCCAGAAAAACAATTGGCACTGATGTTCCTCGATGCGCAGAAGGCCTTTGATAATGTGAATTGGCAGTTTATGTTTTTGCAACTGGAGCAGATGAACTTTGGCAAGAAATTCACTCAAACTATACGAACGATATACCAGAAACAAGCAGCAAAGATAATGGTAAATGGAGAACTAACAGAACCGATTGAAATAAAGAGAGGTACAAGACAAGGCTGCCCACTATCACCGCTACTCTTTGTCCTAACACTAGAGGTCTTAAATAGAAAGATCAGAGAAGAAGAAGAAATAAGAGGAATGAAAATTAAGAGAGAAGAGTATAAATTGCAAGCGTTCGCAGACGACTTAGTTTTTATTCTTGAAGATCCATTAGAAACCGCACTCAAACTGTTAGAAAGAATAGAGGAATATGGAGAAGTAGCAGGCTTGAAAATAAACAAAGATAAAACAAAGATCATGACAAAGAATATCCCAGCTACACAAAAGGAACAGTTGTCAGAAATGTTGCAGATTCAAAACACAAGTAAGATTAAATATTTGGGGATACATTTATCACCTAGATGTAGCACTCTTAAAGAGGATAATTATGTCAGATTAAAATGACAAATAGCAATCGATTTGGAGAAATGGGAAAACTTGCATTTATCAATGATGGGAAGAATTTCCACAATTAAAATGAACATTTTACCTAGAATTCTATATCTGTTTCAGACAATCCCAATCAGACTGGGTAAGGATTTTTTTCTAGATTTAAATAAAATAGTTTTGAAATTTATTTGGCAAGGGAAAAAAAGCTAGAATAAAACTTAAATTACTACAAGATGTTAGATCAAGAGGAGGTTTTGGGTTACCCGATTGGGAGCTATACTATCAGGCAGCAAACCTGATGTGGATTAAGGAGTGGATATCATTAAAAAAACTCTAGATTATTGAACGTAGAAGGTCACGATTTGCTGTTGGGATGGCATGCTTTCTTATGGTATAAGGGAACTAAACCACATGGTTATTTTAGAAGACATTATATAAGGGAGGCGTTGTTGTTAAATTGGGAAAAGATTAAAAAATTACATTATTTAAAAATTCCAGTCTGGACATCAACAATTGAAGCATTCTCGTATCCGATAATACATAAAAAGGAACAAACAGTTAGATATATAGAATTACTGAATACAGAGGGTGAGCTCAAATCTAGTCAAGAGTTGAAGCAAGAAGGGATGGAAATGAACTGGTATTCATATGTACAGATACAATCTAGATATAATGAAGATAGAAAAACTAAAGGTCTCTATAATAAAATGACTGAGCTAGACAAAATTCTAACAGGTACTGATGAAAAAGTAATTAAAAAACTATATGGATATTTATTGGAGTTTAAATTGCATGAAGAACAAGTTAAAGAAACTATGATTGCTTGGGGAAAATTTTTTAAGTATGGGATTGATTTAGAGAATTGGCAGAAATTGTGGTCTCAAAATTACAAAATGACAATGTCTACTGCATATAGAGAAAACTTGTATAAGATGTTTTACAGGTGGCATCTACCCCCGACCAGAATCGCAAGAATGTTCAAGAATAAATCAGAAAAGTGTTGGAAATGTCACCAGATACCTGGCTCATACTACCACATGTGGTGGACTTGCACTGAAGCCAAAAGATACTGGACTAAAATCCACATGTGGTTGGAGAAAATGATACACAAACAAATAGACTTTAAACCAGAGGTCTTTTTATTGGGAATTTTACCAGAAACCTACAACAAAGACTTAAAATATTTGATTGTAAATGTGTTAACAGCAGCCAGAATTGTATTTGCAAAAAACTGGAAAAATGAAACAATACCAAAAAGGATTTCTTGGTGACCTCTCAGCCAAATTCAAGCCAGATCTGATCTTGCTCAGCTTTTTCAACATTAGTGATGATGAGATCTTTTTAAGGGAAGATTTTAGGATGGGCACTTCTTCCATCACTGAGCTGTGTCCACCCCCCACGCACCCAACCAAGCTGTTGAAAGGACAGCCTAGAAAAGCTATGTCCATTTGTTTTGTTGTTTTGTTGTTTTCCATTAATCAAGCGATAGATTTAAAACGTTTATCCAGTTCTGTCTTATCTAATTCAGTAGCATTTTCAAGCCCAATCTGAATATAGTCTGTTCGTGTGGTTGTCCTTTGCTTGCATTCATAATAGAATGGGGTCTGATTTAGCATGACTTTTTTTAAGGTTCTTAAGTTTTGTTTCAGTTCTCCCTCTTCTTTCCCCCATTCCTAAAATGAGTTCCAAAACCAGTCCATTAAAGCCTCCTATGTATGAAATATCTATGGTAGAATCAATGCTTGACTAAAGGAGAAGGCATTCTTCAGTCTAATCATAAGGGCTAGAAACATGTTCTTTTCCCCTTTAAGCCAAAAGGCACCAATGTAATTGTCACCCTGAAGGCAAGAAGCTATTTCACTGCTGCTATACGGTTTGAATATTTAAAATGCTGACGGTGTATACATTTATTCTTAATTAAAAGGCTGCAACAGTTTTGGTAATTTAGTAAAGGGACGGCCCCTTGCAAAGAAAAATTATAATAAGGTTCAGCAAATGCACTCTTTCAATATTAATGAATATAATACCACACAGTGAACAGAGGAGAGCATTAGGCCTCGTCTTTTCCTGAATGTGAGGAGCTGAGGAGCTGCATTAAGAGATAATGCAATTATAAAAAGTCATGGACAACAGCATCTGTATAATTGTAGCTTTCTCTTTCTTCTATAACGGAGGGTTGACTAGCTGGGTCGCCCAGCACATCAATGAAGGGACTCCTGTAGAGAGAAACATTCGGAAATGCCCAATATAGTAAATATTTGATAGCCGGGGGGGGGGGGGGGGGGGGGGATCAAGGAAGAAATGAACTGTAATTAACTCATTCTGTGTTACTGTCCAACTAAGTAGGAAAAGAATAATTGCCTGGGGGTGGTTGGTTGGGAAAGATGTATGCAGAGGTCATCCTTTAGAGCCCTATCCAATGCATTTTAGAGATATTTAGAGCTTTTTTTTTTTTTTTTTTAAAGACTTTAAAGAGTTCTGGCAGCTAAGCTTGGAAGCTTACTGAAAGAGAGAACCATTTGGGAAGGACCAAGGCCCAGCCAAAAATTAGGGGGAGAAGTTTAATGCATCAGAAAGCACCAGTACAATAATTACTCAAGATTACTCCAGATTATAATTTAAGGGTAGCGTTCCTTAAATTTTTTTTTCTCATAGGGCCCCTTCCCTCTTCTAAAAATTATGGGGAACCCCAAAAGAGCTTTTATTGGTAGGGATTATTTTACTGATATTTACCATTAAAAAATTAAAAGGAGGAGTGGTAGAGTGGGAGGGGAAGTAGGGTAGAGGGGAATGTTGGAGGGAAGATGGAAAGTTGGAGGGGGGCGAAAGAAAGGGTGTATGGAGGGTCGAAGAGGTACATTGGGTTTCTATTTTGGGGGGTATTGTTGACAAGAGGAATGGCTGTGTTTATTGTTTAATGTTATATGGCCCCGGTTATGCACAGTATATATGTGACTGTACGAAATGAAAATGGAAAATAAAAACACATTTACATAGGGAAAAAAAATTAAAAGGGAGACATTTACTGCTGTTGTTGCCACCGCTGCTACTCCTTCTAGGGAATGTTGGAGAGGATTTTAATATGATCATTTTTCAACATAGGCAGGCAAATAGTTTTGATTTTTGCAAATCATTTTTCAAGATAGGTAGGCAAATGTTTTTTTTTTAAATTTTGCAGACTCCTGAAAGGGTCTCTGGGGTGGGGAGAAAGCCCTCCCATGCATCCTAGGGTCACATTTGAAGAAACACAGGTGTCAAACCTGTGGCATCACGTTGCTGTCATGATGTTTCGTGACATTTCTCCCATTCACGGAGCTGGGTAGGTGTGGCCTGCATGTGACACGTCTGGCCTGCGGGCGGCCATTTTCACACCCCTAGTCTAGGGGAAGAGTTTTATCAGGAGGCAGCCGAGCTGACAAACTGATAGAGATGACTGTACTCTTTGCCTTCTATATTAGAAAGTGGGATAGTTGTTGAAAAGGGTTCCACCACAAAACCGCGGTCGACTAAAGCGCGCTCGACGAAACCGCGTACCTGACGTCATCACAGTGCGATGAAAAAAGCACGCTGTGAGCGCTAAAGCTAAAATTAACCCCTAAAACTAAACCTAACCCCCCGAAACCTAACCCTAAACCTAACCTTAACCCTAAACCTAACCCTTAACCTAACCCTAAACCTAACCCTAAACCTAACCCTTAACCTAAAGCTAAACCTAACGCTAACCCTTAACCTAACCCTAAACCTAACCCTAACGCTTAACCTAACCCTAAACCTAACCCTAACCCTTAACCTAACCCTAACCCTAACCCTAACCCTAACCCTAACCCTAACCCTAACCCTAACCCTAACCCTAAACCTAAACCTAACCCTAAACCTAACCCTTACCTTAACGTGAATCGGCTTGCTTTCAAAGCGCTTTTTAAAGAGCTCTTTTTTCTCCGCGGTCGCTGTTGTCGCGCTGCTGATGACATCAGCGATGCGCTTTAATTGGGCGCACTTTAGTGGACCGCAGTTTTGTCGTGCCACGGTTGAAAAGCACCATATGCTTACACCAGTTATTTGGTCATTGTAAGCATAGACTGATGGGGAAATGAGATTGCAAATAATCAAGGCAAAATCTATCCAGCTTTGGCATGAAGTTACAGGGGTGCTTTTGGAAAAGGGAAATGGCAGCTAGGAACAGACATTGCTAAGGCCACTGCCTGATAAGAAAGAAAAGCATGCCATTTTAACAACTTCCTTTTGCCCCTCATTCTGTACACGTAGCAAATGTGGCAGCTTGTTGTTTATATGTGTAGTGACACTTGGTCTTTATCCATTTCGAAAAAAGCTCATTGTCAGGCCTGCAATTATATTCCTTTTAGAATTTTGGCCTGCCACACTTTCTCTTATTTCATGATGCTGTTTCATTAGTACAGTTGATGGGAGCGGGGAATAGACAGGAGTAGGATTGTGGAATGTGTTGTTGTCATTCTTTTCTAGAAGAGCAAGTTCATCTTTTGTCTCCGCACTTTTACACCTGACCGGAAGCAGCTGGGTGGAGACGCCAGCGTGGAAGAAGAAGATTGGACCATGTGATGGATTGTGGGTGTGGGGACAAGATCATGAACTTTTAACTGGGTGGAATTCTGATGTAATTTCCAGCATTGCCCAAGATGTCTGCTTTGTTAAATTGGAACTTTAAGGATCGTTTTGCCTGGGACTCTGATTTAATTCTATGTGATACTTGGAACGCTGACATTCATAGAAAAAGAGAAATTAGAAGTAAGATCATAAACCCAGCTCATCCAAAGGAAATTTAACAAATCAAAACTGGGGGAAACCTTGACTGAAAGGATAAGTATTGCTTCCTTTAATTTTTGATTGCTGCTCTTTTGTTATCAGAAGCAAATGACTTTGCTTTCTGTCACAGTGATCTTCTCATTGTGAAGAATGAAGCACTGTTCACTGGAGGAACATCCTAGGTAACAAAAAGCATTAACAGAGTCACGGTTGAGGAAGGAACCTCTAGGTCCTTCTACGCCATGGGTCACCAACCCGTGGCTCTTTCATCCCTCTGCTGCAGCTCCCTATCGCTGGTCGGCATCACAATTTTGAGAGGAGCTTCCACTTTGGGGTGGCGGGGGGGAGCAGGGCATGCCAGGAGGAGACTCTATGGCAAGGGGCGGGTTTTCCAGTCAGCTCCACAATTGATAGGGTTTTCGATTAGGACAGGTAGAGGAAAAAGGAAGCCGTGCTAGGAGGAGGCTCTATGGTGGGGAAACAGGACTTCCGGTTGTCTCCAGAATTGAATTGGGGGGGGGGCTTCCGGTTAGTACCTTTGTGGCTCTTTGAGTGTTTAAGGTTGCCGACCCATGTTCTACGAATCCCCAATAATGTGTAAGATCTAATGCTATAGCAGCCCTGAAATATCAAACATTTAAACCAGTGGTTTTGTGTGAACATCAATTCCCATAATCCCTCAATCGGCTTGCTTGAATTCTGGGAGTCCATACTTCTTAAAGTTGCCAAGGTTGAGAAACCTTGATTTTAGCCTCTGATTCATCACAGGTTACAAGAATAGGGATCTCCACATGTTTTAAGACCACGGAAATAGCTGCTAGTCATATAAACCAGTGGTCTCCAACCTTGGCAACTTTAAGACTTGTGGACTTCAACTCCCAGAGCTTTGCTGGCTGAGGAATTCTGGGAGTTGAAGTCCACAGGTCTTAAAGTTGCCAAGGTTGGAGACCACTGATATAAACAACTTAACAAAGTAAGATAAGCAGTGACTTGATGTAATATCAGCCCAGCTGAGCTTTGAAATGTACGTGAGAGTTCAGTTTGAGAGAGAACTAATTTATTAAAAAAGAGACTGAAAGTACCAGCCAATTTCACATGTTTTCAACTCAAAAGGAACATTGACCTCTGAACTGGAGGACAGAGATTTCTTAGCTCCTCCCCCCTCTTGCTAGCAGCTCATTAGGACAGGAGTAGCTATATCTTCCATTTCCTTAGCAGCAGAGAAATAGTGATGACATGCTGTATGATGTTCCAGCGTATGGCTCCAAAAAGCAGACCTCTGTTCCAGAGGAATCTGGAGCTAACTGAACAATTAAACACCCCTGCTTTCTTAAATAATTAATGTTTTGGTAGACTGAACCTTTCATTGCTCACTGCAGTTTATCTAGTGCAAACCTGAAATTAAATGGCCTGCTATAGATAGGCTCATTAGTTAAATGTGAAATTGCTAATGGGGTTTGCCAACAAAATTCATCTTTTTTTTCTTCCTTCCTTCCTTTCATGCAAAACCATAGAAGCATGGTGCTTGGAGGTTTTTCGGGTCATCTAATCAAGCCAGATGCAGGATCTGCTAAAACATTTTGGACCGAGGACTAGCAAGCTTCCATTAAGGCCTCCAGGAAAGGGGAACATGTCTCTTCATCAGACAATATATTGATTGACAGCTCTTACCATCACATTTTTCCCCCTATAATCTCCACAGAGCCCTTCATCCTTCTGATTTCAACACATTAGGTCTAGTCAAGCCCTTCAGGGCAATAGAGAACAAATCATTACCTACTCTAAATAACAATATTTTAGATAAGATTGCTATCGTATCTCCCCTTCATTCCACATATGACTTTGTCCTGCTCAGCCACAGAGAACAGAAGAGTATTGTATTGTATTGTATTTGGTTTATTTGTATGCCGCCCTTCTCCAGGAGGGACTCAGGGCGGCGAACAACTCAGGGTGGAAAGGGAACATAAACAACAGTACACATAATTAAAATACACGAAAATCGCACAGCCATACCAGTCGAGAGGGGAGGGCAACTCATCAACCCCAGGCCTGCCGGCACAGCTAGGTTTTGATGGCTTTCCGGAAGGCCTGGAGAGAGGTGAGGGTCCGAATCTCCGCGGGGAGTTCATTCCAAAGGGCCGGAGCTGCTACAGAGAAGGCCCTCCCCCGGGTAGTAGCTAGATGGCATTGGCTGGTGGACGGAACCCAGAGGAGGCCGACCCTGTGAGATCTGATGGGTCTTTGGGAGGTAATTGGCAGCAGGCGGTCTCTCAAGTACCCAGGTCCAATACCATGAAGGGCTTTATAAGTTACGACTAGCACTTTGAAGCGTATCCGGAGACCGGAATGTCAGATTGATCTAAACTTTGCAAAACTATATCACTTGATGCACAAAGAATCCTGCTAATTTCAGGTATGGCCATTTTCTTTTAGAAAAGCAAGTAATTCAAAGTTTTCTACTCCAGTTAGAAAAAACAGTAATAGACCTCTGGATTTCCACAACCCTTGCTGTGCTGAAGAGGTGCTCTGATCTGTTTTTTTTTTTAGCTGAAGTGTATATCAAAGGGACGCAGTGGCTCAGTGGCTAAGACGCTGAGCTTGTCGATCAGGAAGGTTGGCAGTTCAGCTGTTCGAATCCCCAGCACCGCATAATGGAGTGAGCTCCCATTACTTGTTCCAGCTTCTGCCAAACTAGCAGGTCAAAAGTCCTCCGGGATTGGGTGGCCTATAAATCTAATAAATGAAATGAAATAATAAATGAAAGCACGTAAAAATACAAGTAGAAAAATAGAAAAATGCAACTTGAAAAAAACTTTTGGTGGGAAGCAGTGGTGGGATGCAGGAGGTACACCTTGGTACGGGCATACCGGATCCTGCCCAGAGCACCAGGAACTGTTCCGGTACGGTGCTCCGGAGGGCTCGCCCACCTGCCCGCGCTCCTTACCGGTGCTTTATGTTTTTGGCACTTCTACGCACGTGCATGGTACATACGGCACCTGCGTGATGCTCCACGCAGCAGCTGTAGCATCAGGGTGGCTTGCGGAAGTGTCATTTGATGCTAGAATGCATGCACACGCCACGCATGTGTGCACGCGCACCACACGTGTGCATGTGGATAATTCCGGGGCCGTTCCAACTGTACCAGAATCTGGAACCCACCACTGGTGGGAAGGTAACAGCATTGTGTGCCTTCGACATTTAGTCATGCCGGCCACATGACCACAGAGATATCTTTGGACAGTGCTGGTTCTTTGGCTTTGAAACAGAGATAAGCACTGCCCCCTAGAGTCGGGAATGACTAGCACATATGTGCGAGGGGAACCTTTACCGTATATCAACCTTGTCACTTCATTGATATGCTGCACCTCCGCAGGCTCTCTTTTTTCAGTCTTTTTCCATTTGTTTGTTTGTTTGTTTGTTTTATTAGTTTTGTATGCCGCCCACTCCCGAAGGACTCTGGGCGGCTCACAATAAAACAACACCCCACCATCCCTCCCTCTTCTATCCTGATCCTAGCTGGTCCTTTAAGAAGCAAGGTAGTTTGATGGCTCCCCATTATGTGAGTTGTTTTGTGATTAGCCCAAGAAGGACACATAACATCAGGTAACATCCTGAATGTGATTCAGGATGACTTTTCGATTTGGGGAAGACATCATTCATTCCTAGATTTCGGGGACAACTTAGCTGAAGTCTTTATGATATGAACTCTTTTTAAATTTTCTTTTGGAGTGGAATGGAGGGGTAAGGGATTTTGTCATGCCGGGATCAGTGACAGCTCAGGATGAGCTAAAGCAGGGGTGTCAAACTCCTGTCGTCACGGCGTCATCACATGATGTATTGGGACTTCCCCCTCCCCTTTGCTAAACCAGACATGGGCGTGGCCGGCAAGTGACACATCTGACCTGCAGACCACACTTTTGAGAGTCATGAGATAAAGGGTTAAATGAATTCTTGATCCCACGTTCATCATTTTAAGTTGGCACCTTTCTAGAAACTGCTTTTGAGGGATGTGGGGGTGAAAACAGGTTGTATGAAAATGCAATAACAATGATTGAACCCCGGTGGGGTGTTTTTTCCATCGCTATGAGAGATCATATATTTATCCCAATTATGTACTGTAACATTAATTGCATAGAACACAACTGATCTCCTTATTTTTTATTACTTCACAGCAATTCTAATAAACCTGAACTGTTGCAATGGGAAGAGAACATTTGCTTCATTTCTGATACTTTCCCCCCAAGCAAAATCAAAACAAAATCACTTTATTAGCATCTGTTGAATAATCCTCTCTATTTTTTTAACCTGAGTTCACATTAGAGTAGCAGTTGTAGCAGCCGTAACAAACATTAATTTGTCCTTAGAGTGATAATTTGCATGAAGGGACTGTTTCTGAATGACTTCTGCTAATAAGAAGCCTTGCTTCCCTATTCTCTAGCAACTTGGAGAGAAAGAGAAAGAAGAAAAAGAAAAAGAAAGAAAGAAAGAGAGAGGGAGGGAGGGAGGAAAGAAGGGGGAGGGAGGGAAGGAAGAAAGAAAAAAAGAAAGAAAGAAAGAAAGAGGGGGGAGGGAGGGAGGAAAGAAAGAAAGAAAGAAGAAAGAAAGAAAGAAAGAAAGAATGAAAGAGGGAGGAAGGAAAGAAGGGGAGGGAAGAAAGAAAGAAAGAAAGAAAGGAGGGAGGGAGGGGGAGAGGGAGGAAAGAAGGGGAGGAAGAGGGAGGGAGGGAGAGATGGAGGGAAGGAAGAAAGAAAGAAAAAAGGAAAGAAAGGAAGGAAGAAGGAAGGAAGAAAGAAGGGAGGGAGGGGGAGAGGGAGGAAAGAAGGGGAGGAAGAGAGGGAGGGAGGGAGAGAGGGAGGGAAGGAAGAAAGAAAGAAAAAGGAAAGAGGAAAGGAAGGAAGGAAGGAAGAAAGAGGGAGGGAGTGTGGAAAGAAAGAAGAGGGAGGAAAGGAAGAAAGAAAGAAAGAAAGAAGAAAGAAAGAATGAAAGAGGGAGGAAGGAAGGAAGGAAAAAAGGGGAGGGAAAAAAGAAAGAAAGAAAGGAGGGAGGGAGGAGGAGAGGGAGGAAAGAAGGGGAGGAAGAGGGAGGGAGAGATGGAGGGAAGGAAGAAAGAAAGAAAAAAGGAAAGGAAGGAAGGAAAGGAAGGAAGGAAGAAGGAAAGAAGAAAGAAGGGAGGGAGGGGGAGAGGGAGGAAAGAAGGGGAGGAAGAGAGGGAGGGAGGGAGAGAGGGAGGGAAGGAAGAAAGAAAAAAGGAAAGAGGAAAGGAAGGAAGGAAGGAAGGAAGGAAAGAAGGGAGAGGGAGGGAGGGAGAGAAATTAGGCTTCTTTCTTTTGAGCTTTTTTCTTCATTCCTTCATTTCTGTTGTGCCTCTTTTACTTCTTAATCCACAGAGGTTCTGTGTCCACTCAGCCTAGCCTGTTTATTAAGATAGTTTTGCTAGTTCCACAGAATGGGGCTGCCAGAAAAGGGGAAGGAGGGGAAATCGACATTTCCCAGAATGGGATGCTGCATGCTTCTGCTAAAATAAAAGAAACGAGAGGGTGAAATTTTTGGGAAGACAAAGGATGGCCTAAAATACGATCTTGTAGGCAGTTGCCTCCCCCCCCCCCTTTTGCCCTGGCTGAAACCAAAATTAAATGGGAATGATGTAGAGGTACTAAAGAAGTGTGGAATGAGTCACGAACAGTAGAATTTTTGGATGTGAGACCACAAGATGGTTGCTGTAAATTCATGATGTTGTTTGCATTCAAGCGATGCTGACGAGAGAGCTATTCCCTCTCTCCACTTTCAACCCAGGTGATATTTTAATATCTCATGATATTCAAAATGTTTTTAAATGTAACCTCTGGTTTTCTCCACCCAAACCGAGGACATTCGAAAGCCACTCGCCGAATTTGCTACGAATCAGGTTTTGATTGATTTTTCTACAGAGGAATTATAGACACTGTCATCTGCACCTCTATAACTGTCTGGTTTGGCTCTGCGACCAAGCAACACAGACACCTGCTTTCCCACCTGCTTTCCATTGAGGATCTGTACACTGCAGTGGTGGGTTTCAAAAAAATTTCGAACCTACTCTGTGGGTGTGGCCTCCTTTGTGGGAGTGGCTTGCCGGCCATGTGACCTGGTGGGAGTGGCTTGTGGGCCATGTGTTCTCTCTCTCTCTCTCTCTCTCTCTCTCTCTCTCCCCCTCCCCCTCTTTCCTTCCTTTTGTCTCTCTGTCCCTTTTTCCTTTTTTTCTTTCATCTCTCTCTCACTTTTTCTTTCTTTCTTTTTCTTTATTTCTTTCTTCCTTTCTTTCTCTTTTTCTTTCTCTCTCTGCGTGAGTCTATGTGTGTGTGTGTGTGTGTGTGTGCCTTCCTTTTGTCTCTCTGTCCCTTTTTCCTTTTTTCCTTTCATCTCTCTCTCACTTTTTCTTTCTTTTTTCTTTTTTTCTTTGTTTCTTTCTTCCTTTCTTTCTCTTTTTCTTTCTCTCTCTGTGTGAGTCTGTGTGTGTGTGTGTGTGTGTGTGTGTGTGTTTGTGTTTGTGTGTCAGTGGAGGGTTTCAAAAAAATTTGGAACCTCTTCTATAGGTGTGGTCTGCTTTCGGGTGGAACCTCTTCTAAGCGGTTCGGTAGATTTGACGAACCGGTTCTACAGAACTGGTGCGAACTGGTAGGAACCCACCTCTGGTACACTGCACGAGTCAAAAAGAGGGCTGTGAAAATAATCTACTGACCCCTCACATCCTGGACATAAATTGTTTCAACTCCTACCCTGAATACGACGCTATAGGGCACTGCCCACCACGACAACTAGACACAAGGACAGTTTTTTCCAGACTGCCATCACTCTGCTAAACTACTAATTCCCACAATACTGTCAAATTATTTACTCAGACTGAATTACTGTTATTCTTCTCTTTCTTCCTAGTACATATCTCTTCCCACTTATGAATATAACCATTTTGCTTCTATCTCTACAATTTATATTGTTTTATTTGTTTCCCAGTACAATTTGATTGCTCATTAGTAACCTATGACTATGACTGTTGTATCTTACAATTCTTGATGAATGTTTTCTATTTTATTTTATTTTTTACACTGAGAGCATATGCACCAAAGACAAATACCTGCCCCTCTTTTTCTCTCTGCTCCCCCCTTGCAGCCAGCAGCTCCAATCACCAGCCATAGGGAAGTTCAGCCAGTCCCTCTCTCTCGGCCCTGGGAGGCAGGGAAGGGTAAACCATTTCTGAATCAGCTCTCTATGAAAACAGCAGAGTCATCCTTGCAGTCACCAGGAATCAACATGAACCTGAATGACAAACACACACTGAGAATGCTGTCATAATATCTCTGCTATAAAAAGATTCTCATCTTCCTAGCTAGTTACTTTCTTGACTCCTCCTTTCATTTTGTACTTGCACCTGAACACTGGGAGCCGAGGTGGCGCAGTGGTTAGGGTGCAGTACTGCAGGCCACTGTTATCTGCAGTTCAGCGGTTCTAATCTAGCAATAGCAATAGCAATAGCAGTTAGACTTATATACCGCTTCATAGGGCTTTCAACCCTCTCTAAGTGGTTTACAGAGTCAGCATATTGCCCCCAACAACAATCCGGGTCCTCATTTTACCCACCTCGGTAGGGTGGAAGGCTGAGCTGGTGAGTTTTGAACAGCCGAACTGCAGAACTGCAGTCAGCTGAAGTAGCCTGCAGTGCTGCATTTAACCACTGTGCCACCCCGGCTCTATATCTCACCGGCTCAAGGTTGACTCAACCTTCTATTCTTCCGAGGTGGGTGAAATGAGGACCCAGATTGTTGGGGGCAATATATGTTGACTCTGTAAACCGCTTAGAGAGGGCTGAAAGCCCTATGAAGCAGTATATAAGTCAAATAAATAAATAAATAAATAAATAAATAAATAAATAAATAAATAAATAAATAAATAAATAAAGGAAGTAGGGAGGTTGTGGGGTCTGCCTCAGCATCATGACACATATTTTGTCACTTGCCCTTCCTTTGCCCTCTGTAAATACTTTAACTATGGGGACAGGTCTCCAGTCATCCCCACTGAGAAAATGGGAGACCCCAAATCCCTAGTTTAATGAGGAATGAATCTAATGAAAAGGTAAAGGTTCCCCTAGCACATATGTGCTAGTTGTTTTTGACCATAGGGGGCAGTGCTCATCTCCATTTCAAAGCCGAAGAGCCAACCCTGTCCAAAGACGTCTCCGTGGTCATGTGGCTGCCATGACTAAATGCCAAAGATGCACAAAACGCTGTTACTTTCCCACCAAAGGTGGTTCCTATTTTTCTACTTGCATTTTTACATGCTTTCGAACTGCTAGGTTGGCAGAAGCTGGGACAAGTAATGGGAGCTCACTCCGTTACGCAGTGCTGGGGATTCAAACTGCCAAACTGCGGACCTTTCTGATCCACTGAGCCCCCGTGTCCAAATTCCTAGCTGAATGAGGAATGCATCTAATTCTTCCTAAAAGCAGTATACTAAACTAGTTATGTTTGGAAGAAGGCCATCAAGCCTGTGCATCTGATCACTGCAGGAAATCTGGAGCTAGATAATCCTCAACATGTGATGTCTTCTCTCCACTGGACGATCTCCAATCAGACCTTGTCCGCAATGTGCCTCAAAGACTCTGCTACAAACCTCTGGGATAGTGCTCCTTTTCACTCTCTAGACAACCTCTTTGTGGCCCTGATATATTGTTAAGTGTTTAGTCTTAATGGAAAACTGCTGTGGCCTGAGGGCCAGGTCATAAATAGCCTCCATTTCTCTATCTCTTTCTCCTTGTCTGGAACTTGGCTACTTCTAATCTAATCTAATGCTCTGTCCTAGTGTCACCTTTCCAAGTTTGGGGATGTTGATTGCGGCACATTTTTAGTTATTTGTTCATTTGCTTGTTTCTGCAAGTTTATTTTGCATTTTCTTTTTTTTAATCCTTGCCTAAAGCTACATTGAAAAATATATTAAATTCATTCTGTTTATTTTATTTTGTATTTTATATTCAGAGATCAACTTACTTAATAAACCAACAAAAAAGGCATTCAAAAGAAATGAAGCAAAGTGAGGGAGAAAAGAGCATAGAATCAAGTAAGATTTATGGGTAAGTCCAAAAGAAGTAAAATAATAAATTATTGATAAGCAATAACGTCATAACTATCATTGGAAAACTCCCATAAATGCCAGTCAACCAATCCATGCTGAAGTGAATTCTCCATTATTTATGAGGGTGACTGCAATAGAGCAAAACATGGGAACTTTCTTAGACATTTCTGGAAAAGATTGATTAGTAAGAGCTGTACCAGAGGTGGGTTCCTGCAAGTTCTAATATTCGGTAGAATCGGTTCGTCAAATTTACCGAACCGGTTAGAAGAGGTTCCACCAGTGGACCCGGAAAGCAGGCCACACCTACAGAAGAGGTTCCAAAATTTTTTGAAACCCACCACTGGTCCTTGGATATGATTATTCTACACTATCATGCTCATATTTATAAAACTCAGTGCCTGTGTGAAAGGTAAGGATGACTACTGCGTTTGTGGTGCAATCAGAACATTGCCTTTGTTGAAGTTGTTTTAACGCAAACCAAAGATGCATTTAAAAAAAAGAAGTTTACATCATATTCTTATGCATGCCAATGCTGTGTGTGAGGTAATTTAAGGTGGTTCTGACAAGTGTCATCGGCATCTTCATATCCGGTCACATGGGCGGCAAGCCACTCCCATCCGGTCACATGGGCGGCAAGCCACTCCCACAAAGGAGGTTACACCCACAGAGTCGGTTCGAACAATTTTTGAAAGCCACCAATGAGCTGTACAATATACTTTCATCACCTAACAAAGAGAAGATACAGGAATGCTAAAGTCGAGAATTATAGGTAAGAATCATTTCTACGTAGATAGAGATCAGCCTCACCGAGGAATTTTTGGAGAGGATTCTATTATGCATTTCACTTCCTGCCCACATGGAAATGGCACCTAATTAAATCTAGTTATAGACAACATCTGTATCAATGGTTTGGATCTATGAAAATTCGCCATGGCCAACTCTCCACAGCCAAATTTGCCACAGCCAACTCACTGCAGGACAAGATTTACACTAACTTCAAAGAAATAGTAGAATAGAATCATTAAAGAAAGGATGCAAAAGGAAGAATGAAATGTGAATGGCAACATTTAAAATATTTTTTTATTTGAAATAATTAAATAGAATTGTTAAATTGTCCTGTAATGAGTTGCTTCACAGTAGTGAGTTGTCCCATGGCAGGTCGGCCGTGGTGAGTTCGTTGTGGCGAGTTGGCCTCAGCGCAGAGGTGGGTTCTTACCAGTTCGCACCTATTCGGTAGAACCGGTTCGTCAAATCTACCGAACCGGTTAGAAGAAGTTCCACCAGTGGACCCGGATAGCAGGCCACACCTACAGAAGAGGTTCCAAAATTTTTTGAAA